>NW_006778683.1:27034-33471 GCF_000442215.2 Lipotes vexillifer | reverse complement strand
GTGTTTTACCTGGGAAGGGTGGGAACAGTTCAGCAGCAGCTGGCCTGGGGCTCAGATCACGTTTACTCACAGACCCCTCGGCACGGTTCCCCAGCTTTGCAGTGAGGATGCTCCTTGTGGGGGGGGGGGCTACTGGTTGCATGGGAGACGATTCCCCACCTTTGACCAACTTCAGAATTGTTTAGCACTGAAGCAAGTGCCCTGATAGGGTTTTCATCTGTATAACTAGTGGGTTCTTAATTAGCAACGTGAAGGGTGACATCAGAAGTCCTGAATCAGGATGGAAATATTTATCCCCAACAGGTACAGGTGTAAAAACCTGGGCAGGCCGTGTGCAGCCGGCAGCCTTAGGGATGGGCTTCCGACTGAACCCTCAATATTCTGGTGTGCAGTCACTGCTTTAGGATTTCTGAGGCCCAATGCTGACTCTAAGGGTTCTGTAACCCTGCCTCTTTTGGCGTTTAATGAGACCCGCACTCCAGGATCCTACAGAGCAGGGTCTGTTTGACCATTCTGTGGCTTCTGTAACAAGTGAACACAAGCTGGGTGGTTCAAAACTACAGGAATTCATCTTCCCCCAGTCCTGGAGACCAGACATCTGAGATCAAGGTGTTTCAGGACAGAAGTCTCTCCAAAGGCTCCAGGATAGGGTTCGTCCTGCCTTTTCCAGCTTTGGGGGTCTCCAGGCATTCCCAGGCTTGTGGCTGCATCCCTCCCGTCTCTGCCTGTCTTCACGTGGATTCTCCTCTGTGTCTGTGTTTCTCCTCTTTTGTCTCTCATAAGGACTCTCTCAATTGAATTGAGGGCCACCCTAACCCAAGATGATCTCACTTCGAGATCCTTAACTACGTATAGAAAGAATCTTTTCCCAGGCATGGTCCTGTTCACGTGTTCTGGGTGGGGGCACATCTTCTGGGGCCAGCATTCATCCCATTGTCTGTGCATAAAATAACCCTCATTTTAGGAGATTACCAAGGTCCCATATAGACTGGCACAGACAGCAGCCAAGTGCGTGGGGTCTGGACAGAGTGAGGACCATGGAATCACCTGGAAAGGATGAGATCCTGGCTGCATTAGGTGAGCCCTTCCTCCACAGGGTCTGTGGAAGCAGCCACTCCACTCTGTCCATGGAAAGGGACCAAGTGCCGAGTCCAGAAATGATTATATTGCAAAGGTGGCTCTTCTGGGATTTCATCATCAATAGCATCATATAACCAATAACTGTGGGCTTGGGGGAATCGGTTTCTGGCACGTGATGACAGCACTGTCTCTTTAGGCTCATCCAGCCTAGAATAGGAATTTTGTTTTGTTTTGGTTTTTTGCGGTACACGTGCCTCTCACCAAAGCCATCTTGTGTGATTGGGCTTCAGGCATGTTTAACATGAATGAAGCCATGTTAAAGCCTAGTATCTTCTATCTTGTGCCTCCCCTCAGGGACCCCCTCCTGAGTTCCTGGGGTTCCTGTAACTCACGTACGGGGGGATGGAGAGTGAGCTCTGTCCACTCTGAGCCCTGAGTTACCCTGTGTCTGAGTCTGCTCAGCACTGCCGTAACAAATAGCACAGACAGGGCAGCTTGAATAACAGAACTATCTCCCTGTCCTGGATGCTGTCAGAGATCAAGGTGTGTGCACGCTGGCTTCTCCTGAGGCCTCTCTCCTTGGTGCTTAGACAGCCATCTTCTCCCCAGGTCCTCACGTGGTCTCCCTCTGTGCCTATCTGTGTCCTAATCTCTTCTTGTAGGACATCAATCCTATTGGATTAGGGTCCACCCTAATGACCTCATTTTTACCTTGATCACCTCTTTAAAAATCCCATCTCCAAATACAGCCACATGCTGTGGTCTTGTGGGTTAGGGATTCAGCATGTGAATTTGGAGGGACCTGACTGAGCCTATACCGTCCTCCTTAGGAACCAAGTGTGCTTCTGTCCTTCCTTCCCTCAAGTCACACAAGGTGATGTAATAGCTCAAGGAGAGGCCACTCATGCAGAGTTTGTGTTCCAGCTGGGGACCCCTTCTCTGCTCTCTCTGATCAGGCTGTGGCAGTGCCTGCACCGTCCTTAGGTGAGCAGTTCTGGGGTTTCCTGCCGTGTCTCCTGGCCTGCTGAGGTGCCCATTGTCAGGGAACTCAGGAGCCAGCAGCCTAGTGGGGCTGCTGGGGACTCTCAGGGCCTTGGCAGATGTCTCTCGCAGAAGATACCCTAGCTAAAGTAGGGAAACATTTGGGGGATTACAGGTGAGAGAGTGTCAGTCTCGTTTATGCTTCAGAAAGACGAGGTTTGGGTGGGATGTGAGACGCACCATGCGGGCAGGGAGGTTTGTCAGGCCTGATGGAGGAACCAGGCACAAGATGGGACTTGGGCCAGGGCTGTGGGCATACAGAGGAATTAGTGTGGGAAGTGGCCACAGACTGTTGTCGAAATCTCGGCTTCCCTGTGCACCGAGGCCAAACAGAAATACAGAGACAGGGATTTTGGAGGAAGAGAGAGATGGCTTTATTTTTCTTCCAGGCAGAAGGTAAGACACAGCTGGCTAGCGCCTCAAGAACTGGGCACCACCCCCTCCTTGAGAATCAGGGAAGATTTTATATGTGGGGCTCTCGCAGTCCAGGGTATAGGATGAGGATAAAAGTAGTGAAGGTCTTGCATTCTTCCTTTCTTCTGCATTATTTCAAAACAGTCATAGCTGGCATCAGGCCGCCTGGTAATTGGGGTCCAGCAGTCTGGTAATTGCGTATGTTTGCCTCCGGTTTACCGGTGGTGACCTCGTTTCTGAAATGCAAAAACTATAGGGGTTGATTTGTTATGAGGGGCGTATAGAATGTAAGTGCTGGACATAATAAGGTTAGGGAGTGAGAGGCAGAGGATATAACTCACACAGAGTCAGGGGTGATGGGTGCCGAATGGAAATTACATAGTGTCAGGGAGTGATATTAGCTTTGTAAAGTACAAATGTAATTATTATAGATTAGTGACACAGTAAAACAAGGGGTGATTAACTCTTTCAGGCCAGGTTATGTTTCTTCTCTAGCCTGTTCGCTGTTCCTTTTGTTTTCCTTGTTCTCAGGGGAAGGAAAACTTCATTTCTACTTTTGCTGCAACAAGACGAGGAGCAGATGACAGTCACTGGGGCACAAGGAGAGTTGGAGCCTGGGAGACCCCAGTGTTCCCAAACAAAACGTGGGTCGGCTTGCCCGAGTGCAGTAAAGCCAGTCTGCTGACACTGGGTGTGGTGAAGGAAAGTGCAGCTTTAATTGTAAAAGTACCAATACAAGGAGGACAGGCGGCTTGTGCTCTAAAACCCCAAGCTCCCTGAAGGATTTCAGCAAAACAATATTAAAGGCCAGGTGAAGGAGGGGGGGGTTGCAGGGTATGTGATCAGCTGGTGCGCAATTCTCTGGTTGATGGTGAGGTAACAGGCGGTTAACGTTATAAATTCTTAGGCGCCAGAAGCTCTGGGGCCACCTGTTCATGATCATCAAGTAGTTAATTTCTTCCACTTGCTGGTGCTTTTAGCATCTGTAAAACAACTCAGGAAGCGTACATCAGATACTATTATCCAGATACTTCAGAGAGGAGCTACAGCAAAGCATGTGAGGGACGGGTCTGTCCTGTGAAGGTCCCGTAGGGTCCTGCTTGCTTACACCTGGTGCCTGGGCTCAGCAACCTGGGAAGTTGGGGCTGCTCCTGGGTGTGGGGAGCTGCGGACCCAGTCCTCTGAGGGGCCTGTTAGCTCCCAAGGTGAGATGGGGGTGCAGTGGCTGGACAGAGGCCTCTGGCCTGGGAGAGGGGTCAGGGCTGGAAATGTCACGGGAATCATCACAGGGAGGGAGAGGAAAGGCCAGTGGGGGCAGGTAGGTCACAGCAGACTAGGTGCAGGTGACTGCAGTCCTGGTGGAAGCAACTCAAAGCCAGAAAGGTGTGGCTGTCAGGGGCTCATCTCCATTCTCCTGTCCCTTTGTAAAACCGCTGTGTCAGAGTTTGAGACACGGTCAGGAGACGTCTGGGCACAGTGCTGCAATGGCTTCATCAAAGGGCCGAGTGGGAACAGAGAACCACTGCAGTCCCCACCCATGTCCGCCCTGGGAATAAATCCCATTGGGACTCCTGAGCTCACAGACTTGGGGGAACCTCTGTCCTCAGGATCGGTCTTCCTCCCTCCTCTCACCTGCTGGTCAGAGGCCCAGGAACCCCCAACCAGGCTTCACCCCCAGTGCCTGGATTCAGAGGCCCAGGAACCCCCAACCTGGCTCCACTCTCAGGGCCTGGATTCTGGGACAGCTTAGGGGTAAGCAAGACCCTCATGCTCCTTTATCTGCCTGGGGGTGAGAATGTCTTAAATGCTGCAATTGACTGATTATGGAGGGCTGAATGTTTCCAGCAGGTATGGGTGGAAAGATGGGATGTGAAATTCCTATGTCTGCAGGGTCTTCCCAGCATGAAGATCTGTGTGTTTCCCCCGACCAGTCAGCATCCTCCCAGGAAGCCCAGATCCAGGATTACGAGGGCAGAAGCTCTCCCCTTGCTTATCTGTAACTTCCCACTCCCATAGAAAGGCTGTGGCTGGCTCCCTGGCTCCCACCATCTGCCATTTATCTGTGCATTGCTCCTTTCCAGGTTACATGTGCAGAGGTTTCAGAATTGTTAGCTACTACACCCTGGAAAGAACTTCGTAGAATAAAGCCCACTGGTTATATATGGTCCATTTTGCCTTTAGTCTACAGATTCCATTCATTTCCAAAGGTAACTTAGGTCAGCACCTTTTATCCCATCCCCTACAGTGAGTTGTTTCCATATATTTCTAATACAGTTAGATTCTGTGACATTATGTATTCCATCCTGCAACACTCCTACATCCTAAATAACTAAATTTGAATAGATTATGATTGGCCCCTTGGGCTATACACATCTGTGGGCTTAGACAAATGCATAGTGACAGGTATCCACCCTAGAGTTTCACATGGACTGCTTCAAACCCCCCATCCCATGATCTGCTTATCATCTGCGTAGCTTTCCTTTCCGGGAATGTCATCAATGGGGTCATACTGTGTGCAGCCTCCGCAGACTGGATTCTTTCACTTAGCGGTATATACTGAAGATTTATCCATGTCTTTCCATAGGTTGTGGTGCATTCCTTTCTGCTGAGTAGTATTCCACTGCACGTGTATGGGAGGAAAAACAATTTTCCCTATACTTTTCTAGGTTTTTGGTTGAGGCTCCCCCTGCCCCTGTAATAAAAGATTACCAGGAGAAAAGCAGAAGTTCAATAACATGTATACCTTCTGAATACAGGGGGGATACCACGGAAAACTGAGTCATTCCCTGAAATGACCGAAACCATCCCCTTAAATACTGTCTTCAGCTAAAAACAGAAGAAAGATGCTGGGGAAGGGGGGAAGGCCAGTAATGGCAGGTTATCAGGCAAAGCACAGTAAACAAGGGTATGACTGCACATTTAAGTCAGGTGTCCCCATTGAAAAGAGTTACTTAAGATTTAATTATCCTTCTATTTTTGGTGCAAAGAGGGACATACTGTTATAAATGGAGATTTTTCTGTTGTAAATGTCCTTCATAAAACGGCAATCTCAGTTTTCTGAGATGTTTTTATAATTTATTATTTTTGGATGCATTGTGTCTTCATTGCTCCGTGCAGGCTTTTCTCTGGTCATGGCGAGCAGGGGCTGCTCTTCATTGTGGTTCGCACTCTTCTCATAGTGGTGGCTTTTCTTGTTGCGGAGCACAGCCTCTAGGTGTGTGGGCTTCAGTAGTTGTGGCACACGAGCTCAGTAGTTGTGGCTCGCGGGCTCTACAGCGCAGGCTCAGTAGTTGTGGCTCACAAGCTTAGTTGATCGGCGGCATATGGGATCTTCCCGGACCAGGGCTCGAACCTGTGTCCCCTGAATCGGCAGGCAGACTCTTAACCACTGAGCCACCAGGGATGCCCTTTTTTTTTTTTTTAAAGCAGACTAATAATCTTTATGCCAGAGAGACATATTTTGGGGTGGCATATTTTACTTGCCTTGACATAGATGTACCCCAATTTGCTTACGCATTCATCTTTTGAAGGATATCCTGATTTCTTCCAGTTTTTAGCCATTATGGAAGTGCTGCTGTACATAATTGCATCTTTCTTTGCATTTGGACATAGATTTTCAAGGCAGTTGCCTAAATACTGGAAGTTGGATCCCCACGTGAGACTTGTTTAGCTTTGGAAAAAACTGCCAACTTGTCTTACAAAGTGGCTGCACATGCATCCCCCCAGCTCTGAGGGAAAGTTCCTTTTGTTCCTCACTTTCTAACAATGGGTATTGTCATATTTTTGGAGCTTAGCAGTCCTAATAGGTGTGCTGTGATAGCTCATGATTTTAATTTGTAATTCCCTAATGGTATATGATGTTGAGCTTGTTTCTTTTTTTTTTCTTTTTTTTTTTTTTGTGG
>NW_006778683.1:11367-27019 GCF_000442215.2 Lipotes vexillifer | reverse complement strand
CAGGCTCAGCGGCCATCGCTCATGGGCCCAGCTGCTCCACGGCATGTTGGATCTTCCCGGACCGGGGCATGAACCCGTGCCCCCCGCATCGGCAGGTGGACTCTCAACCACTGCGCCACCAGAGAAACCCTTGAGCTTGTTTCTATATGACTTTTACTATCTGTATATCTTTATTGGCAGGATGTCTGTTCAGATCATGCTGTTCATGTTCATGGTGAGAGGAGGCCTGTCTCCTCAGGACTTGCTGGGGCTTTGGCTTCTGGAAGACGTGGGGCTGAGTCCATGCTGATGGCCGGGCTTCAAGACAAGCCGGGGTCGAGTCCACACTAACAGAAGCTGGGTGTCCTCAGGACCTGCTGGGCCTTCAGCTTTGGGACCCTGTGGGGTCCAATTCATGCTGACAGGAGCCTGGTCTCCTCAGGACCTGCCAGGAGGTGATGCCACTGAGGGAGAAGGTGAGGAAAAGTGGGCAGAAGGTTCCTGTGTGTGGCTCCCCACTGAGGGTGCCTGTCTTCAGAGGACCTAGGAGAGGAAGGACTTGATGCGGAAAACTGGGATTTTGGCCCCTTTTGTGTGTGGTGTACACAGAGTGCAGTGTTGTCCTTTGGTGTGTGGTGTCTGGTTTTCCCAGCACCGTTTATTGAGGGGACTGTCCTTTCCTTGGTGTATGTTCTTGGCTCCTTCCTTGTGAATTAACTGACCACATACCTGTAGGTTGATTCCTGGGTTCTCTGCTCTGTTCCTCTGGTCCGTGTGCCTGTTTTTTGTGCCAATTTCACACTTTTTGGGGACTGTAGCTTGGTAATGTAGTGTGAAATCAGGGAGGAAGACACCTCCAGTCCCTTCTCCGTCCTCAGGGTCGCTTTGGCTCTTCTGGGTCCTTTGTGGTTCCACACACAACTTAAGGTTATTTGTCCTGTTTCTATGGAACATGTCATTGGACTTTTGGTAAGGATTGCATTGAATGTGTACATTAATTTGGCTAGACTGCATATTTTTTAAAAAAATTAAACAAAAATTTGTGTCACACCATGTAGCACGCAGGATGCGGAATCTTAGTGCCCCAACCTGGGATCGAACCCACGCTCCCTGCAGTGGGAGAACAGAGTCCCAACCCCTGGAAGGCCATGGAAGTCCCACGTTAGAATGCATATTTTCACAGTATTCTTTTTTTATTTTCTTTTTGCAGTACGCGGGCCTCTCACTGTTGTGGCCTCTCCCATTGTGGAGCTCATGCTCCGGACATGCCGGCTCAGTGGCCACGGCTCACAGGCCCAGCCACTCCGCAGCATGTGGGATCCTTCCAGACCAGAACACGAACCCATGTCCCCTGCATTGGCAGACGGACTCTCAACCACTGCGCCACAAGGAAGCCCTAGGATTTTGGGGGGTTTTTTGTGGTATTTGGGCCTCTCACTGTTGTGGCCTCTCCAGTTGCAGAGTGCAGGCTCAGCGGCCATGGATCACGGGCCCAGCCGCTCTGCGGCATGTGGAATCTTCCCGGACTGGGGCATGAACCTGCATCCCCTGCATCTGCAGGTGGAATCTCAACCACTGTACCACCATGGAGGCCCCTCCATTTATTTTTGTCTGTTCAGTTTCCTTTATCAGTGTCTTCCAATTTTCAGTGTGCAGGTCCCTCACGTCCTTGGTTAAATTTACTCCTAGTTATCTTTTTGGATGCAACTGAAAGTGGGATTTTTTTAAAATTATTTTTCTAATGTTTCATTATCAGTGTATAGAATCACAATGATATTTATGCATTGATTTTTCTTTCTTTCTTTTTTTGTATCCTGCAGCTTTACTGAATTCATTTTTCAGTTGTAACAGTTTTTTGGTGGTTGAATGTGGAAAACTAGAATTCAGATATCCCACTGTTTCATCTACATCCAGGTCATCCACGGCACCCAAGACATAGTGGCTCCCAATATAATCTTCCCATGGTGCCTCTTGTAGTATGTGGACTCCTACAAGGGTGATTAGCATCCCCACTGTGGGTGAACTGGATCTGGGTAGGGCTTGGCCTCTATTGCAGAGTTTGATGTCTGTATATCTGGCATGGTATGACATGGTTGTTTTGATAAGTACTTTATTTTCAAGTAAATTTCAAGTGTATAAAAACCTTTAAATAGCAGTATAAAGTTTTCTACCTTCACAAAATACTCCAGTGTGTTTTACCCTCTGAGAGTGGGAGGGCCACTCTTCCAGGGAACCAGCACATAACCCCAAAGTGAGGAATAATTATGGTTTCCACATTATAATCCTATCCACAGACCTGCTTCAACTTTCACCAGCTGCCCCAGCTTTGTGGAAATGTATTTTTCTATTGGAATCCAGTTTTCTCATCTTGGAACCATCGCTGCGGCTTTGCCTCACTTTAGAAACCTTGCTGGTTTTTAAAGTGTACAAGATGAGCATGATCTGGATAGTTTTTTGTATGGCTTCTTTCACTTAGGATGTTTTCACTGTTTATCTGCATTGTAACATTGATCATTATTTCATTTATTTTTTCCATTGTGATTAAAAACATATAACATCTACCATTTAAACAATTTTTTAAAAGCTTTTTAAAACAATATTTTATTTTCTATGTTTTGGCTGTGTCAGGTCTTTGCTGCTGCAGGCAGGCTTTCTCTAGTTGCGGCGAGCGGGGTCTACCCTTCGTTGCCGTGTGCAGTCTTTTCATTGCTGTGGCTTCTCTTGTTACAGAGCATGGGCTCTAGGCGCAAGCGTTTCAATAGTTGTGGCATGAGGGCTCAGTAGCTGTGGCTCGCGAGCTTAGTTGCTCTGCGGCATGCAGGATCTTCCAGGACCAGAGCTTGAACCCGTGTCCCCTGCAGTTGGCAGACAGATTCTTAACCACTGTGCCACGAGGAGAGCCCCATTTAACCCATTTGTAGTATACAGTTCTGTGGCCTTAAGTACATTCACATTGTTGTAAAAATATCCTCACCATCCATCTCCAGAATTTTATTTTCCCCATGTGAAACCATAGCCATTAAACACTAACTCACCTCAAACCCTGGCAACCTTATTCTACTTTGTCTTTGGATTTGACTTATCTGGATACCTCATACTAGTGGAATCATAGAACGTTTGTCCTTTTTGTGTCTGGCTGGTTTCACGTAGCATAATGACTTCAAGGTTCATCCACATTGTAGCATGTGTGAGAATTCCCTTAGTTTTAAAGGTTGAATCATATTCCATTGCGTATATAGTACACTGTACTTATCCATTCGTCTGTTGAAGGATGTGTTGTGTTGCTTCCACCTTTTGGCTATTGTGAATAATGTTGCTATGAATATGGGGTACAGATAGCTGTTCCAGTCCTTGCTTTCTAATACTCTAGGTGTACCCCCTGGAGTGGAATCAAGGGATCATACATTTTCCATGATTTTGAGGAGCTACCATACAGTTTTCCACAGCAGCTGTATAATTTTACTTTATTCTTTACATGACAGAATAATGCATCTTATGGATCTACCTTATTTTGCTTATCCGCTTACCTGCTAATGGACATCTATATCTTTCCTACCCTGGGCTATTGTGAACAGTGCTGCTATGAATAATTGGTGTACAAGTTTTTGTTTGAACACCTGTTTTCCACTTTTTTGGTATATATCTAGGAATGGAGTTGTTGAACCACATGGTAATTATATTTTATATTTTTGAGTAAATGCTAAAGGTTTGTACACATAGAGTGCACCATTGTACATCTCCACAAGTAAATGTTAAGGGTTCTAATTTCTCTGCATTTTTGCCAACATTTGTTATTTTTATTTACATATTTTAAAATTTATATTAAAATTTATTTTTATTTTAGTGTGTGTGAAGCGGCATCACACTGTGGCTTTAATTTGAATTTTCATCATGACTCCTGACATTTGACCCCTTTTCCTGTCCTTGTTGACCATTTGTATGTCTTGCCTGGAGAGCAGTCCATGCAAGTTATTTGTCTGTTTCATAAATTGTATTGCTTGTGTTTTTGTTGATGAGTTGGAAAAGTCCTGGATATATTCTAGGTAAAAAGTCTTATCAGATATATAATGTACCGATATTGTCTTCCATTCTGTGGGCTGTCTTTTTACTTTCTGGATAGCCTCTTTTGATGCACAAAGGTTTGTAATTTTGAAGAAATACAATTTATATATATATTTTTTCATTTCTTATGCCTTACTGTCAAATCTAAGAAACCATTGCTAAATTCATGGTCAGGAAGATTTAATTCCTCGGTTTATTTGAGAGTTCATTCAGTCATCCTTTGGCGCCCACTATGCCAGGCTTTAGGCCTGGGGCTGAGTCAGTGTGAGGGTGCAGCAGTCATGGTTTAGGGTTATGGGTCATCGTTGGAGAATTTTGGTAGAGGGTTGTGGTTAAAGGGTCAGGGATTAGAGCTTAGGGGTCAGGGGCAAAGGTCTAGAGGTCTTGGGCTAGGGTTGTTAGGGTGTTACAGTTAAAGGTTAGGGTTCCTAGGGTAAAGGTTAGAGTTAGGTTTAAGCACAATTGGTCCTCATTGCCCTCCCCTCTCATTCTCTCTGAAGCCTCTAGAATGGATAGGACTTGCCCAGGGTCAAACAGGAGTCAGGGAGCTGAGGTGAATAACTGTTTTTCTGGCCTCCCTTCCCCGAGTCCTGGGCTCTGAGAGAAGAATGAAATGTGTGTTATTGTCTCGGACTGTTTCTTATCCAACTCAGCCTCTGTCAAAGATTGGGGAAGGTGTCATATGTCAGGCATGGTTTCCTTCTGCTCTCCTGCCTGGGAAGGGTGATGCTGGCCCTACTCTGCCTGGGCAGCCCCGGGTTCCAACACAGCCCAGACAGGAGGACACACAGTGGACATGTGTGGATTTATACAGGACTGGGTGCAGTGACCTGCCAGCTCCCCGATGCTGCCTTCTTGAGGGCTGGTGGAGCCCTCCTGGCACTGGAGGCATCCTTTGTCCCATCTGAGTGGGCATGAATAGATGATCAAGTCTCAGGCAGGACAGCCCTCAACCTCTGACTATGCAGGCAGGCATCTGTGGTCCTCTAATTCAGTCCAGCCTGGGCATTGTCAGGCCCTCATGTACAGTTACGGAGCTGACCATGATGCTGGGCAATTCAGGACCTACCTGGGCAGTGTAGACATTCCATTGAGAAGTTTCAACTACCACCATGCATGTGGCTGAGAAAAAGGTCTCCCACTCATGGCCTCATATGCTGCCAAGATTGGTAATAATCCTCTAGACATTGGAGTGTGGCTCTGACAGCACCCATACAGCAGACCATGGCTCTGCAATCTTTTTTCCTTTCAGGCTTTAGAAACTTTTGACATGCATATTCATTAAGAATCAAAGATATGGGAGTAACTGGACCTCCCAGTGTGAGGTTTACACTGACACTGCCATTGTCTTGGAGAGCCATATGCATCCATGTGGCCTCTGGAAAGCCTGCCGATTATGGGTTCCATGGCATGGAATAATTCTCGAGCCTCCTGTCACTTCATTGCACAAGAGTTTCCGTACCACCCTAGCATTTGGTTTCTTCCTCTTAGTAAAGGAGAGAGAAGGAATTTGAAAAGGAGCAGAATTGTTTTTCAGGGATGAGCAATTAATATGGCCAGGGAGATGTCATAATTCAGGGCTCCCACCTCTCAGGGGCAGGAATGAGGTGTGTGTGTCTTCTGAGGGCACATGGACTGCTCTGAGATGTGAGGACCTGATGCTGAAGGAAAGAGACTAGAGTTTGCCACCACCAGTGATCCTGACTTTTCAGCAAGTGAAAGAACTTCTTGCAGTCTTGGGAGGGACAGTAAGAGCACTGGATGAGTCGCTGCATCCCCTGACCCTAAGTGAACCGCTTTCTTCTTTTTGTGTCAGATCCTGTGCTGTGCAGTGAGCTGTCATTGACATAGAATCTGTTGCTTTCTCCCAGCCAGCCTCTGTTCTCAGGCCCAAGTTCCTCAGTTTTCCTTTGGGAATTACATGTCACCTGCTTCCAGTCCAAACAGTTGCAGAAGGATGACCCCATGTTCCACCCAGTTCGAAGATGGGTTTACAACCCACATCTAGTCAGTCCCATTTCCCATCTTCTGGTGATGGGTCAAGGATGAGAATGCAACCCTAGCCAGACCAAAGGCATTTAAAACCATGCCTTTCTTGGAATCCAAGTAAAGGAGAAACACTTTCTCGGAAAATGGATTGTGAGTGGTTGTCAGCCTAGAACTGCTGTTGGCCCAAGGACAGTGAGAGAGCCTGTGCCTGTGTTTGGGGTCCCCCAAAGGCACTGAGTGGGACAAAGGTTTGGAGAGAATCAAGTTCACACTGAGACAGTGTGAGGCCCTGGACCTGCCAGGTCCAAACCCATTCTTCACCTTGCCACTTGCAAGTATTAATGTATTTCTACCCTTACAATAAATACTAATTTATTTTACTTCCATGAGTGTGTCGAGTCGCTGGGAAAAGAAGAAATCCCACCAGCAGTGCAAGAGTGTTCTCTATTGTCCACACCCTCTCCATCATTTATTTCTAGATATTTTGATGATGGCCATTCTGACTGATGTGAGATGATATCTCATTTTAGTTTTGATTTGCATTTCTCTAATGATTAATGATGTGGAGCATTCTTTCATGTGTTTGTTTGCAATCTGTATATCTTCTTTGAAGAAATGTCTATTTAGGTCTTCTGCCCAGTTTTGGATTGGGTTGTTTGTTTTTCTTGTTATTGAGCTACATGAGCTGCTTGAAAAGTTTGGAGATTAATCCTCTGTCAGTTGCTTCATTTGCAAATATTTTCTCCCATTCTGAGGGTTGTCTTTTGGTCTTGTTTATGGTTTTCATTGCTGTGCAAAAGCTGTGCAGTTTCATTAGGTCCCATTTGTTTATTTTTGTTTTTATTTCCATTTCTCTCAGAGGTGTGTCAAAAAGGATCTTGATGTGATTTATGTCATAAAGTGTACTGTCTGTTTTCGTCTAAGAGTTTGATAGTTTCTGGTCTTACATTTAGGTCTTTCATCCATTTTGAGCTTATTTTGGCATATGGTGTTAGGGAGTGATGTAATCTCATACTTTTACATGGATCTGTCCAGTTTTCCCATCACCACTTATTGAAGAGGCTGTCCTTTCTCCACAGTACATTCCTGCCTCCTTTATCAAAGATAAGGTGGCCATATGTGCGTGGGATTATCTCTGGGCTTTCTATCCTGTTCCATTGATCTATCTTTCTGTTTTTGTGCCAGTACCATAATGTCTTGATTACTGTAGCTTCGTAGTATAGTCTGAAATCAGGGAGCCTGATTCCTCCAGCTCTGTTTTTCGTTCTCAAGATTCCTTTGCCTATTCGGGGTCTTTTGTGTTTCCGTACAAATTGTGAAATTTTTTGTTCTAGTTCTGTGAAAAACGCCAGTGGTAGTTTGATAGGGATTGCATTGAATCTGTAGATTGCTTTGGGTAGTAGAGTGATTTTCACAATGTTGATTCTTCCAATCCAAGAACATGGTATATCTCTCCATCGCTTTGTATCATCCTTAATTTCTTTCATCAGTGTCTTATAATTTACTGCACACAGGTCTTTTGTCTCCCTAGGTAAGTTTATTCCTAGATATTTTATTCTTTTTGTTGCAGTGGTATATGGGAGTGTTTTCTTTATTTCACTTTCAGATTTTTCATCATTAGTGTATAGGAATGCCAGAGATTTCTGTGCATTAATTTTGTATCCTGCTACTTTACCAAATTCATTGATTAGCTCTAGTAGTTTTCTGGTAGCATCTTTAGGATTCTCTATGTATAGTATCATGTCATCTGCAAACAGTGACAGCTTTACTTCTTTCCTGATTTGGATTCCGTTTATTTCCTTTTCTTCTCTCATTGCTGGGGCTAAAATTTCCAAAACTATGTTGAATAAGAGTGGTGAGAGTAGGCAACCTTGTGTAGTTCCTGATCTTAGAGGAAATGCTTTCAGTTTTTCACCATTGAGGACGACGTTGGCCGTGGGTTTGTTATATATGCCCTTTATTATGTTTAGGAAAGTTCCCTCTATGCCTACTTTCTGGAGGGTTTTTATTATAAATCGGTGTTGACTTTTGTTGAAAGCTTTGTCTGCATCTATTGAGATGATCATATGGTTTTTCTCCTTCAATTTGTTAATATGGTGTATGACATTGATTGATTTGCGTATATTGAAGAATCCTTGCATTACTGGAATAAACCCCACTTGTGTGATCCTTTTAATGTGCTGTTGGATTCTGAGTGCTAGTATTTTGTTGAGGATTTTTACATCTGTGTTCATCAGTGATATTGGCCTGTAGTTTTCTTTCTTTGTGACATCCTTGTCTGGTTTTGGTATCAGGGTGATGGTGGCCTCGTAGAATGAGTTTGGCACTGTTCCTCCCTCCGCTATATTTTGGAAGAGTTTTAGAAGGATAGGTGTTGGCTCTTCTCTAAATGTTTGATAGAATTCGCCTGTGAAGCTATCTGGTCCCGGGCTTTTGTTTGTTGGAAGATTATTAATCACAGTTTCAACTTTAGTGCTTGTTATTTGTCTGTTCATATATTCTATTTCTTGCTGATTCAGTCTTGGCAGGTTGTGCATTTCTAAGAATTTGTCCATTTCTTCCAGGTTGTCCATTTTATTGGCATAGAGTTGCTTGTAGTAATCCCTCATGATCTTTTGTATTTCTGCAGTGTCAGTTGTTACTTCTCCTTTTTCATTTCTAATTCTATTGATTTGAGTCTTCTCCCTTTTTTTCTTGATGAGTCTGGCTAATGGTTTATCAATTTTGTTTATCTTCTCAAAGAACCAGCTTTTAGTTTTATTGATCTTTGCTATTGTTTCCTTCATTTCTTTTTCATTTATTTCTGATCTGATTTTTATGATTTCTTTCCTTCTGCTAACTCTGGGGTTTTTTTGTTCTTCTTTCTCTAATTGCTTGAGGTGCAAGGTTAGGTTATTTATTCGAGATGTTTCCTGCTTGTTAAGGTGGGCTTGTATTGCTATAAACTTCCCTCTTAGAACTGCTTTTGCTGCATCCCATAGGTTTTGGGTCATCGTGTCTCCACTGTCATTTGTTTCTATGTAGTTTTTGATTTCCTCTTTGATTTCTTCAGTGATCACTTCGTTATTAAGTAGTGTATTGTTTAGCCTCCGCGTGTTTGTATTTTTTACAGATCTTTTCCTTAAATTGATGTCTAGTCTCGTAGCGTTGTGGTCAGAAAAGATACTTGATACAATTTCAATTTTCTTAAATTTACCAAGGCTTGATTTGTGACCCAAGATATGATCTATCCTGGAGAATGTTCCATGAGCACTTGAGAAAATTGTGTATCTTGTTGTTTTTGGGTGGAATGTCCTATAAATATCAATTAAGTCCATCTTGTTTAATGTATCATTTAAAGCTTGTGTTTCCTTATTTATTTTCATTTTGGATGATCTGTCCATTGGTGAAAGTAGGGGGTTAAAGTCCCCTACTATGAATGTGTTATTGTCAATTTCTTCTTTTATGGCTGTTAGTAGTCTTATGTATTGTGGTGCTCCTATGTTGGGTGCATAAATATTTACCATTGTTATATCTTCTTCTTGGATCAATCCCTTGATCATTATGTTGTGTCCTTCTTTGTCTTTTCTAATAGTTTTTATTTTAAAGTCTATTTTGTCTGATATGAGAATTGCTACTCCAGCTTTCTTTTGGTTTCCATTTGCATGGAATATCTTTTCCATCCCCTCATTCTCCATCTGTATGTGTCTCTAGGTCTGAAGTGGGTGTCTTGTAGACAGCATATATATGGGTCTTGTGTTTGTATCCATTTAGTAAGTCTGTGTCTTTTGGTGGGAGCATTTAATCCATTTATATTTAAGGTAATTATCGATATGTATGTTCCTATTCCCATTTTCTTAATTGTTTTAGGTTTGTTATTATAGGTCTTTTCCTTCTCTTGTGTTTCAGGCCTACAGAGGATCCTTTAGCAGTTGTTGTAAAGCTGGTTTGGTGGTGCTGAAGTCTCTCAGCTTTTGCTTGTCTGTACAGGTATTAATTTCTCCATCAAATCTGAATGAGATCCTTGCTGGGTAGAGTAATCTTGGTTGTAGGTTTTTCTCCTTCATCACTTTAAATATGTCCTGCCAGTCCCTTCTGGCTTGCAGAGTTACTGCTGAAAGATCAGCTGTTAACCTTATGGGGATTCCCTTGTGTGTTATTTGTTATTTTTCCCTTGCTGCTTTTAATATGTTTTCTTTGTATTTAATTTTTGACAGTTTGATTAATATGGGTCTTGGCGGGTTTCTCCTTGGATTTGTCCTGTATGGGACTCTCTGTGTTTCCTGGACTTGATTAACTATTTCCTTTCCCATATTAGGGAAATTTTCAACTATAATCTCGTCAAGTATTTTCTCAGCCCCTTTCTTTTTCTTTTCTTCTTCTGGAACCCCTATAATTCGAATGTTGTTGTGTTTAATGTTGTCCCAGAGGTCTCTGAGAATGTCCTCATTTCTTTTCATTCTTTTTTCTTTATTCTGCTCTGCAGTGGTTATTTCCACTCTTTTATCTTCCAGGTTACTTATCCGTGTTTCTGCCTCAGTTATTCTGCTATTGATCCCTTCTAGAATATTTTTAATTTAATTTATTGTGTTGTTCATCGTTGCTTGTTTCCTCTTTAGTTCCTCTAGGTCCTTGTTAAATGTTTCTTGCATTTTCTCTATTTTATTTTTAAGATTTTGTATCATCTTTACTATCATTATTCTGAATTCTTTTTCAGGTAGACTGCCTATTTCCTCTTTCTTTGTTAGGTGTGGTGGGTTTTCATCTTGCTCCTTCATCTGCTGTGTGTTTTTCTGTCTTCTCATTTTGCTTATCTTACTGTGTTTGGGGTCTCCATTTTGCAGCCTGCAGGTTCGTAGTTCCTGTTGTTTTTGGTGTCTGTCCCCAGTGGCAAAAGTTGTTTCACTGGGTTGTGTAGTTTTCCTGGTGGAGCAGACTAGTGCCTGTGTTCTGGCAGATGAGGCTGGATCTTGTCTTTCTGGTGGGCAGGTCCACGTCTGGAGGTGTGTTTTGGGGTGTCTGACGACTTATTATGATTTTAGGCAGCCTCTCTGCTAATTGGTGGGGTTGTGTTCTGGTCTTGCTAGTTGTTTGGCATAGTGTGTCCAGCACTGTAGCTTGCTGGTCGTTGAGTCAAACTGGGTGCTGGCATTGAGATCGATATCTCCAGGAGATTTTTGCCATTTGATATTACGTGGAGCTGGGAGGTCTCTTGTGGACCAGTGTCCTGAAGTTGGGTCTCCCACCTCAGAGGCACAGAACTGAGTCCTGGCTGCAGCACCAAGAGGCTTTCATCCACACGGCTTGGAATAAAAGGGAGAAAAAGTAGAAAGAAAGAAATAGGACAATAGAAAATAAAATAGAATGAAATAAAATAAAGTTATTAAAATAAAAATTAATGATAAGAAAAATGTTTTTAAAAAGTAGAAAAAACAAACAAACAAAAAGGACATATAGAACCCTAGGACAAATGGTGAAAGCAAAGCTATACAGACAAAATCTCACACAGAATCATACACATACACACTCACAGAAGGAGGAAAAGGGGAAAAAAATCATAAATCTTGCTCTCAAAGTCTACTTCTTCAATTTCGGATGATTCGTTGTCTATTCAGGTATTCCACAGATGCAGGGTACATCATATTCATCGTGGAGCTTTAATCCACTGCTTCTGAGGCTGCTGGGAGAGATTTCCCTTTCTTTTCTTTGTTCGCACAGCACCCGGGGCTCAGCTTTGGATTTGGCCCCGCCTATGTGTGTAAGTCGCCGGACGGCGTCATTTCTTCGCTCAGACAGGACGGGGTTAAAGGAGCTGCTGATTCGGGTGCTCTGGTTCACTCAGGCCGGGGGTAGGGAGGGGCAGGGAGTGTGGCATGAGCCTGCAGCAGCAGAGGCTGGCGTGACGTTGCACCCGCCTGAAGCACACCATGTGTCCTCCCGGGGGTGGTGTCCCTGGATCCCGGGACCCTGGCAGTGGCGGGCTGCACAGGCTCCATGGAAGGGGAGTGTGCAGAGTGACCTGTGCTCGCACACAGGCTTCTTGGTGGTGGCAGCAGCAGCCTTAGCGTCTCATGCCCGTGTTTGTGATCCATGCTGTTAGCGTCTCTGGAGCTCCTTTAAGCAGCACTCTGAATCCCCTCTCCTCGCACCACAGGAGACAAAGAGCGAAGAAACAGTCTCTTGCCTCTTTGGCAGGTCCAGACTTCTCCCCAGCCTCCCTCCCTAGTAGCCGTGTTGCACTCATTCCCTGCAGGCCGTGTTCACGCCGCCAACCCCAGTCCTCTCCCTGTGCTCCGACCGAAGCCAGAGCCTCCACTCCCAGCCCTGCCCACTCCAGCCAGCGAGCAGACAAGCCTCTTGGGCTGGTGAGTGCTGGTCAGCACCAATCCTCTGTGCGGGAATCTCTCTGCTTTGCCCTCTGCACACCTGTGGCTGTGCTCTCCTCCACAGCCCCAAAGCTTTCCCGCTCTGCCACCCGCAGTTTGTGCCCTCGAAGGGGCTTCCTAGTGTGTGGAAACCTTTCCCACTTCACAGCTCCCTACCATTGGTGCAGGGCCCATCCCTATTCTTTTGTCTCTGTATATACTTTTTTTTTTTGTCCTACCCAGGTACATGGGGAGTTTCTTGCCTTTTGGGAGGTCTGAGGTCTTCTGTCAGCATTCAGTAGGTGTTCTGTAGGGGTGGCTCCACGTGTAGATGTATTTCTGTTGTATCTGTGGGGAGGAAGGTGATCTCCACATCTTACACTTCCGTCATCTTCCCCCTCTCCCAAACATTTTTAAAATAGTAGTTTTTCTGATGCATGAGCATGGAATATCGTTTTCTATTGTGTCTTCAGTTACTTTATCAATGCTTTATAGTTCTCTGAGTATAGGTCTTTCACGTCCTTGGTTAAATTGATTGCTAAATAGTTCGTTCTTATTGATGGAATTGTAAGTGGGATTGTTTGCTTAATTTTTCTTGCTGGTGGTTCATTATTAGTGATTACAAACAAAACTGACTTGTGTATATTGATTCCATATTTTGCAACTGTACTGAATTTATTTTTTAGCACATTTTTTGAAGTAATGTGAAAAATTGCAATACTAAAATCTCACAGTTTCTACTGCACCCCAGGTAATCCACAGGACCCAAGAGATGGTAGCTATTAATATACTCTTCCCACAGTCCCTCTTTATACCATGCAGACTCCTACAAGGGAAATAAGTATCATATCTTTGGTTGAACATGGTCTGGGTAAGTCTTGGCCTCTATAACAAAATTTGATGTCTGTCTTACCTGATTTTCTGGCATGATACTGACATGGTTGTCTAGAATAGTAATTTACTTTCCAGTAATTTAAAATGTACCAAAAAGTTGCAGTAATGGCAAAAAGTACTCACGTTTGCCACTTCACACAAAATGCTCAGTGTGTTTTTCTCAAGGAACCAGCACATAAACCCTAAATGAAGAAATCCTGATGTCCACATTATAATTTAATACTCAGCCCCATTTCAACTTTCACCTACTGTCCTAACTGTATCAAAATGTCTTTTTCCATCCTGATCCAGTTTTCTTTTTCTGGAACCATTACTGAGTTTCTCTCTCATTTGGACAACCTTGATGGATTTGAAGCAGACAAAGTGAGTATGGGATCTAGGTGGACATATCTGTATGGCTTTTTGCACTAAGAATGTTTTTAGTGTTCATTTTTGTAACAAACATCAGTGCTACACTTTTTTTCATTGTCATTAAAAATTCAAAACAAAACTTTAGCATTTAATTCACTTTACATATACAGTTTTGTGGTATTAACTACCTTCATATAGTTGGACAAACAAGTTTACTAACATGTGTACCTACTGTGTGCATGGCAGATACCCAGGAAATTGAGTAACACCCTGAAACGGCCCATGACATCATCTTAAATATCGTCTTCATCTAAAAGGCAATAAATGAAGGCTATAGTTGTTTCTGCCTACATTCATTTTATTGTATATGGTTTCCAATTGATGTTGTATAACTAGTTGTGGAGAAGTCATGGGATAGGTGGCTTCATTTCAGCTTGAATTTCCAAATTTAGTGGATTGGGCAGGCTTCATACAAGGTTTAAAAACTTCATATTGGATCAGGACATCCCATGGTGTAACTGATATTGACGGTTTGTTCAACAATTAAAGTTCTGTGTGATATGAGTTCATCCCAGAGTAATCTAGGTTAGTTTCTGTTATACATTTGTCCCAGGATGAAAGGACAAGAGAAATAAGACCTAATTTATAAAAGTGCCTTCAACCTAATTGATACAAATGTATAGTTGACCTACAATATTGTGTTAATTTCTACTGTACAGCAAAGTGATTCATATATACATACATACCTATATACATATTTTTCATATTCTTTTCCATTATGGTTAATTACAGGGTATTGAATACAGTTCCCTGTGCTGTAGAGTAAGACCTGGTTTATCCATCCTATATATAATAATTTGCATCTACTAATCCCAAACTCCCAATCCATCCCTCTCCCCTTTCTTCCCCTTGACAACCACTAGTCTGTTTTCTATATTTGTGAGTGTGTTTGTGTTCTGTAGACAAGTTCATTTGGGTCTCATTTTATAATCCACATATAAGTGATATCATATGGTATGTGTTGTTCTCTGTCTGACTTACTTCACTTTGTATGATAATCTCTAGGTCCATCCATGTAGCTGCAGATGGCATTATTTCATTCTGTTTTATGGCTGACTAACATTCCATTGTATATGTGTACCACATCTTCTATATCCATTCATCTATTGAGGGACATTCAGGTTGCTTCCATGTGTTGGCTATTGTGAATAGAGCTGCTGTGAATGCTGGGGTGCACGTATCTTTTCGAATTATAGTTTTGTCTGGATGTGTGCCCAGGAGTGGGATTGCTCGTTCATAAGGTAATTCTATTTTTAGTTTTTGAGGAAGCTCCATACTGTTTTCCATAGTGGCTGCATCAATTTACATTCCCACCATTAGTGTAGGAGGGTTCCCTTTTCTCCACACCCCTTCCAGCATTTATTTCTAGACTTTTAAATAATGGCCATTCTGACCACTATGAGGTTATAACTCACTGTAGTTTTGATTTGTATTCTCTAATAATTAGCAATGTGGAACATCTTTTCAAGTGCCTCTTGGCCATCTGTATGTCTTTAGTGAAATGTCTATTTAGACCTTCTAAAATTCTGCCTATTTTTTGATTTTTTTTCTTTTGAGTTGTCTAAGCTGTATATTTTAGAATTAAGCCCCTTTTGGTCGCATCATTTTCAGGTATTTTCTCCCAAACAGTGAGCACAGGTTCTGGATCAACTGGATACCCACATGCAGAAGAGTAAAGTTGGACCCTTACCTCCTCCCACCCCATATACAAAATCAACGCAAAATGGACCAAAGGCCTAGATGCAAGAACCAAAATTATAAAACTCATAGAATAAAACATGAGAGTAAATCTTCATGACCTTGGAGTTGATCATGATTTCTTAGATATACCAAAAGCACAAGCAACAAAAGACCAAATAGATGAATTGGACTTCCTCAAAATGAAAATCAGTAGTGTATAAAAGGAGCAAGGAATAAGTTAATCCACTATCTAAAATGGCCCAAGGTGTTTGCAAACCATGTATCTGATAAAG
>NW_006778683.1:0-11357 GCF_000442215.2 Lipotes vexillifer | reverse complement strand
AGCTCCTGGTGTTTCAGCAGAGTGTCTTTGTGGCCCCTCCCGTCCTCGGTGATCAAGGGATTTCTGGCCCCACAACATCCGAGGGGTGGACACGGGTCATCTTCAGCACCCTCAGGGAGTGAGTGCTGGATGGTTTTGAACCCAGATGCACTCCCATTACTGCCCTCAAAGGCTGAAGGCTTCAGCATGCCTACAGAAGGACACAGAGTATTTACAAGTCTTTGAGAACCAAGAGAAAAGTCTTCACTTTTCTGAAAGGGCATCTTATTATTTCACAGCATGACCATTTTCAATTTGGCTATCAGGGGTGCCCTCCCACTTCCCTGATTTCTCTTGAGAGTGGCCATGGGGGTTTGGCTGTCCCCAGTCCCCACACCAGGTAACAAGGTCAGTGGAGCCAGAACCTGGTGGTCCGTAGCTTCACTGGAGACTAACCCAGACTCTCAGCCTGTGATTGAACGTGGACGCCCCTGCTTCTCCCCGTCACTGATTCTCATCTCCTCCTCTGTGTCTCTTTTTCTTGCCTTTCACTCTCATATTTACCTGACGTCCACCACTCACAGCTACCGCAGAGTCCAGAGATTTCTCCTGGAAGGAAATGTTCTGGAAAATCAGAGGGATAAATAAAGGATGCAGCTGATTCCCACCTTGTGCTGACACCCAAGAGGGTGAAGAGAGTGGGTGTTTTCTCCTGAGAATTTTAAATCCTCCAAGTAATAGATCATTGGGGGGGCATCCAGTGTTCTGCTCATTCTAAGAATGTCATTCCTGGATTTTGATGTGGTAAATAATTTATATTATAAATATGCCGAGGGGGGATATCCATTTAAAAATTTTATAGGTAACTCCAAGAGATTTACAGCAAGCAAGGACACAGAACCCTGTGTCCAGGCACTGGCTGAGAGGCTTCTACCATGAGCCGCAGTCCCCTGGAGGGCGGAGTGGCCATGACTCTCCTCCCGCAGGTGAGCCTACAC
This sequence comes from Lipotes vexillifer, assembly GCF_000442215.2. Taxonomy (NCBI): domain Eukaryota; kingdom Metazoa; phylum Chordata; class Mammalia; order Artiodactyla; family Lipotidae; genus Lipotes; species Lipotes vexillifer. The sequence goes on along the minus strand of NW_006778683.1, from coordinate 10,380 downwards.
AGGGAAATCTCACATGGGACCACTGTATCGCAGAATCTTAGAGTGGCCAATGGCAGGCAGCTGGCTAGAGATGCGGACAAGCGAAAACTGCCCAGCAGCCTGGGACCAGCCTGGGGTGAGTCCTTAGGAAAGGCCAGTGTCAGAGCCTCAGAGATAACTTGAAAAGAGTTCAAGCTGTTAAGGACATCGTCTGAGACGCACTTAAGGACATAGGGCCATCCTTATGGACAGGCTCAGGGCATTATTTAGTGACAGCTTAAACTAGAAGGGACAGCATCAGGGCCTACTTTAGGGACAGTTTCAGTGCTTCACTTAGAGATAACTTGAGAGCCTTAGTTAGACACAGTTCAGGCTGTAACTTAGGGGTATCTTCAGGGCCTTAGAGCCAGCATCATGGCCATAATGAGAACCAGTGTCAGGGTGTTAGTTAGGGCCAAAACTAGGGTTTTAGTTAGGGCAAGAGTCTGGTCCTTAGTTACAGACAGTGTCAGGGTTTTAGGTAGGTACAGCGGCAAGTCCTTAGTTAAGAAGAGTGTCGGGGCCTCACTTAGGGCCAGCGTCAGGATGTTAGGTAGGGAGAGTCAGATCATTAGAATTTCAGATTCTGAGGTAGAGACAGCATCAGGGCCTTAGTTAGGGACAGCGTCAGAGCCTTACCTAGGGACATATTCAGGGCGTTAGTTATTGACAGGATAAGGGTGATACAGAGGAACACCTAAGCTTATTAGGGACATCTTCAGGGCCTCAATTAGCGATAGCATCAGGGTGTCAGGGAAACAGTCAGGACATTATTAAAGATAGTGTCAGTGCCTTACGTAGAGAAAGCATCAGGGCCTTAGTTAAGGACAGTGTCAGAGAGATCCTTAGGGACATATTCAGGGCCTTAGTTATGGACAAGTTATGAGGCTATTAAGGACCGCATCAGGGTGTTAGGGAAAGGCCGTTATTATAGACAGTGACAGTGCCTCAGGTAGAGACAACATCACAGCCTTAGTTAGGAAGAGGTTTAGAGCCTTGGTGCGGACAGGGCAGGCCAACAGTGAGGGACAGCTAAGGCTATTAGGGACATTGTGGAGACCTTAGATAGGGCCAGCGTCGGGGGCCAGCATCAGGGCTGTAGTGTCGACCAGTGTCAGGGCATTAACGAGGGACAAAATTAGGGTGTTAGTTAGGGAAAGACTCAGGTCATTAGTTACAGACAGCACTAGGGCCTCAGGTAGGATCCGCATCAAGGCATCAAGGCCTTAGTTAGGAAGAGCATCAGGGCCTCAGGTTCAGCATCAGGATGTTAGTTCGGGCCAGCAACAGGGCCTTAGGGACAAGTGTTGTCAGGCCCTCAGAGATCATTTGAGGGCCTTCATAAGAGGTAGTTGTAGGCCATTAGTTAGGGACACTTCAGAGACATTCTTAGGGATATATTCAGGGCCTTAGTAAGAGAATCAGGGTGTTATTTTGTGACCGCTTAGGCACTAAGGGACAGCATCAAAGCCTAAGTTAGGGAGGGTGTCGGCATCTTGGGGATAGTGTTATGGACTTTGTAAGTTATAGCTTAGGCCATTAGCTAGGGACAGTGTCAGGGGCTAATTAAGGGCAGTGTCAGAGGCTTAATGAGGGACATCATCAGGGCCTTAGTTATGGAAAGGATCAGGTCCATACTTTGGACCAGTGTCAGGCCGTTCTTTAGGGGCAGTGTCAGGGCCTTCTGTAGAGACAGCGTCAAGTCCCTTAGTTAGGAACAGTGTCAGGGTCTTAGGACAGGGTCAGAGACGTCCTCAGGCACATATTTAGGGCCGTAGTAATGGACAGGATCAGGACCCCAGTGAGGGACATCTAAGTCTATTAGGGACATCGTCAGAGCCTTAGATAGTGTCAGCATCAGGGCCGTAGTTAGGACCAGTGTCAGGGCGTTATTTTGGGAAAAAATTAGGGTGTTAGTTAAGGAAAAAGTCAGGGAATTAGTTACAGACAGTGTCAGCTTCTCAGGTAGAGACTTCAAGGTCTCAGTGAGAGCCTCAACATCTCAGGTAGGAGCTGCATCAGGCCATTACTTACAGACATTGTCAAGGCCTTAATTAGGGAGAGTATCAGGGTCTCAGAGAAAAACTTGAGGGCCTTACTAAGAGACACTTCAGGCTGTTCATTTGAGACATCATCAGGGCATTAGTTATGGACAGGGTCAGGGTATTAGTGAAAGACAGCTCAGGCAATTAGGCACACCGTCAGGGCCTTGGGTAGGGGCAGCGTCAGGGAGTAGTTGGGGGAAGAGTGAGGCCGTTAGGTAAAGACAGACTCAGGGCCTTAGAGACAGTGTCAGGTTCTTTGTTAAGGACACTGTCATGGCCTCAATTAAAGATAACTTGAGGGTCTTAGTTAGCGACAGTGTCAGGGCCTTAGTTATGGACATCTTTAGGGCCTCAGTTAGAGGTAATTTGAAGGCCTTAGTAAGAGACATTTTGGGTTATTAGTGACATCGATTGGGCCTTAGTGCCGTCTTCAGTACATCACTTACGGGCCGCATCAGGACATTAACGAGGGACAGCTCACGTTATTAGGGACTGTGTCAGGGTCTTAGTTATGGAATGTGTCAGGACCATTGTTAAGGAAAGTGAGGCCAGTAGTTAAAGACAGACTCAGTGCCTTAGAAAAAGCCTTAGTCCTTAATTAGGGAGACTGTCAGGGCCTCAGTTAAAGATAAGTTGAGGGCCTTTGTTAAGGACAGCCTCCAGGCCTCAGTTAGAGAGAGGTTCACAGCCTCAGGAGTAAATTCAGGGCTTTAGTTAGGGACAGCATCAGGGATTTCGTTCACATAAGAGACTCGACATTCGCTAAAGACAAGGTTAGGTTAAGGTCTAGAAATAGCGTCAGGAAAGATGTAGAGATAGTGTCAAGACCATAGCTACATAGAGCATCAGTGCCTAATTTAGGACCAGTGTCAGGGCTTCAGGTAGGGACAGCATCAGAGCCTGACTAAGGGAGAGTGACAGGGCCTGAGGGAGGCCTATATTCAGGGACTTAACTGGGGACAGTGTCAGGGCATGACTTAGGAGCAGGCTAAGGGCCTCGGTAGAAACAGCCTAAGGGGTATCTTAAAGACATTATGAGGGCCTCTGTCAGAGACAGCCTCATTACCTCACTTAGGGACAGCGTCAAGTCTTAATTAGGGACAGTTTCAGGACCTTAATAAAACATGGGCCATGATACAATAAGCTCAGGATACTGACAAGACTTTAGGTATTGACGGCAGCAGGGCCTTTGTTAGGGACAGTGTCAAGTCCTTACATAGGACTGGCATCTGGTTCTCTGCTAGGTACCATATCAGGGCCTGAGTTAGGAATAGTGTTAGGGCCATAGTTAGGGACAGTGTCAGGGCCGGATTTAGGATGAGCATCTAGGACTTAGTTAGGGACAGTGTCACGGTTTTGGGACTAAATTCAGGGCCTGAGGTATTCACAGCATAAGAGCTTCAGTTAACATAAGACGCAGGAAAGTTGCTAGGGAAAGGGTTAGTGTAAAGTTTAGGGATCGTGTCAGGAAATGACCTAGGGATACTGTCAAGACCTTTGTCCCTGAGAGTATCGGGGCCGTATTTAGAAACAGTATCATGGGTGCAGGTAGGGACAGCTCCAGTGCCTGACTTAAGGAGAGTGAAAGGGCCTCAGTGAGGCCTAGCGTCAGGCCCTTAGCTGTGGACACTGTAAGGTCATGATGTAGGAGCTGCATCACGGCCTTTGTTGGATGAGCATTAGGGTCTCAGTTAAAGACATGATTAGGGCCTGAGGTAGTCAGAGCGTCAAGGCCTCAGGCATAACTTCAGGGCCTGAGTTAGGCACAGCCTCAGGCCTTCACTTAGGGACAGAGACAGGTATTGCTTAGGGACAGTGTCAGGACCTTGGTTAGAAATGTGTCAATTTATTAACTCAGGCTACTGTCTGGATTTTACTTATTGCCGGCAGCAGGGACTATATTAGGGACAGATTCCAGGCCTTAGTTAGAGACAGTGTCAGGGCCTGAGTTAGGACAAGTCTGGGCCTTTGTTAGGGAGAGCATCAGGGCTTCAGTAAGGACAAGAGTCAGGAAATTAGCTCGGAAAAGAGTCAGGTTCCAGGCCAGAGATAGTCTCAGGATATGATCTAGAGATAGCATGAAGACCTTAGTTATTGCGAGCATCAGGGCTTTAGTTTGGACCAGTGTCAGGGGCTTAATCAGGACCAGTGTCAGGGCTTGATGTAGGGACAGCGTCAGAGCCTAACTAAGGTTTGACAACAGGGTTAAGTGAGCCCTATCTCTTGGGCCTGAGTGAGGGACAGTGTTCAGGCATGACGTAGGAGTAGTATAAGGGCCTCAGTATGATCAGCCTTAGGGTCTTCGTAAAAGACATTTTCAGGATCTTTGTTAGGGACTACCTCAGAGCCTCACTAAGGAGCAGCATCAGGGCTTACTTTGGGACAATTTCAGGACCTTGTTAAGAGATGGGTCAGGAAATGAGCTCAGGATATTGTCAGGACATTAAATATTGACGGCAGCAGGGCCTCTGCAAGGTACCGTGCAGGGCCTGCATTAGGACTAGCATCTAGTCCTCTGTTATGTACCGTGGAAGGGCCTGGTTTAGGAATAATGTTACGGCTTTCATGTGGGACATTTCTGGGCCGGATTTAGGACAAACATCTAGGCCTTAGTTAGTGACAGTGTCATGGCTTTGGGCCTAAATTCACTGTCTGTGTTTGGCACAGAGTAAGGGCTTCAGATAGCATAAGAGGCAGGACATTTGCTATGGATAGGTTTAGGGTAAAGCTTATGCATCATATAAGGAAATGACCTAGGGATAATTTCAAGACCTTAGTCACTGAGAGTATCAGGACCTTATTTAGAACCAGTATCATGGCTGCAGGTAGGGACAGCGCCAGTGCCAGACGTATGGAGAGCAACAGGGCCTGAGTGAGGCCTAGTTTCTGGGCCTTAGCTGGGGACACTCTCAGGGCCTGATGTAGGTGCTACATCAGGGCCTTTGTTGGATCAGGCTTAGGGTCTGAGTTAGTCACAGCTTCAAGGCCTCAAGTAGGCATAGTTTCAGGGCCTGAGTTAGGCACAGCCTCAGGCCTTCACTTAGGGACAGTGTCAGGACATTGGTTAGAAATGGGTCAGATTGTTAACTCAGGATAGTGTCCGGATTTTATTTATTGCCGGCAGCAGGGGCTCTATTAGGGACAGATTCCGGCCCTTACTTAGAGACAGTGTCAGAGCCCTAGTTAGGACTAGTCTGGGCCTTAGTTAGGGAGAGCATTAGGGCTTAAGTGAGGATAAGAGGCAGGAAATTAGCTCGGGACAGAGTCAGGTTCCAGGCCAGGGATAGTGTTAGGAAATGATCTAGGGATAGCTTGAAGACCTTAGTTATTGAGAGCCTTAGTTATTGAGGGCCTTAGTTAGGACCAGTGTCAGCGCCGTAATCAGGATCAGTGTCAAGGCTTGATGGAGGGATAGCGTCAGAGCCTAACTAAGGTACGGCAACAGGGCCTAAGTGTGGCCTATCTTTAAGGCCTGAGTGAGGGACAGTGTCAGGGCATGACGTGGGAGTAGAATCAGTTCCTCTGTAAGATCAGCCTCAAAAAAAAAAAAAACCCAATCCAAAAATGGGCAGAAGACATAAATAAACATTTCTCCAAAGAAGATATACAGATTGCCAACAAACACATGAAAGAATGCTCAACATCATTAATCATTAGAGAAATGCAAATCAAAACTACAATGAGATATCATCTCACACAGGTCAGAATGGCCATCATCAAAAAATCTACAAACAATAAATGCTGGAGACGGTGTGGAGAAAAGGGAACCCTCTTGCACTGTTGGTGGGAATGTAAATTGATACAGCCACTATGGAGAACAGTATGGAGGTTCCTTAAAAAACTAAAAATAGCACTACCATACGACCCAGCAATCCCAGTACTGGCCATATGTCCTGAGAAAACCATAATTCAAGAAGAGTCATGTACCACAATGTTCATTGCAGCTCTATTTACAATAGCCAGGACATGGAAGCAACCTAAGTGTCCATTGACAGATGAATGGATAAAGAAGATGTGGCACATATATACACTGGAATATTACTCAGCCATAAAAGGAAACGAAATTGAGTTATTTGCAGTGAGGTGGATGGACCTAGAGTCTGTCATACAGAGTGAAGTAAGTCAGAAAGAGAAAAACAAATACCGTATGCTAATACCTATGTATGGAATCTAAAACAAACAAAAAAATGGTTGAAGAACCTAGGAGCAAGACGGGAATAAAGATGCGAACCTACTAGAGAATGGACTTGTGGATATGGGGAGGGGGAAGGGTAAGCTGGGACAGAGTGAGAGAGTGGCATGAACATATATACACTACCAAATGTAAAACCGATAGCTAGTGGGAAGCAGTCGCATAGCACAGGGAGATCAACTCGGTACTTTGTGACCACCTAGAGGGGTGGCATAGGGAGGGTGGGAGGGAGGGTGACTCCAGAGGGAAGAGATATGGGGATATATGCATATGTATAACTGATTCACTTTGTTATAAAGTAGAAACTAACACACCATTGTAAAGCAGTTATACTCCAATGAAGATGTTAAAAAACAATAAATAAAATGGAAAAATAAAAAAAGATATTCTCACAGCCTCTGTTACGGACATCCTTAGGTCCTCACTTAGGGATAGCGTCAGGGCTTATTTTGGGCGAGTTTCCGGACCTTAGTAAGACATGGGTCAGGAAATTAGCTCAGGAAAATGTTAGGATTTTAGATATTGATGGCCGCAGGGCCATTGACATAGTGTCAGGGCCTGACTTAGGACAAGCATCAGAGCATAAACGATTATAGTTTTAGAGATAGAAGACTACAGAGATAGAAGAATATACTCCTGAAATACAAGACTTTACACCTAGAGATAGAAGTTTATACTTATAGAGATAGAACACTGTACACCTAAAGATGGAAGAGTATACACCTAGAAATAGAAGACCTTGCACCTAGAGATAGAAGATTACACTTCTAGAGATAGAAGACTGTACACCTTGTGATAGAAGAGTATACTCCTAGAGATAGAAGACTTTACAACTACAGATAGAAGTTTATGCTTCTAGAGATAGAAGACTACAGAGATACAAGAGTATACTCGTAGAAATAGAAGTCTACACCTAGAGATAGAAGAATACAGAGACACAAGAGTATACTCAGAGAAATAGAAGTCTACACCTAGAGATAGAAGTTGTACTCCTGGAGATAGATGAGTATAAAACTAGAGATAGAACACTTTACACCTATGGTTAGAAGATTATACTCCTAGAGATTGAAGACAGTACGCCTAGCGATAGAAGAGTATATCTCTAAAGATAGCAGAGTATCCAACTAGAGTTAGAAGACTCTACACCTAGAGGTAGAAGTCTTTACACCTAGAGATATAAGAGTATAGGTTTAGAGATAGAAAACTTTACAAATAGAGAAGATTATATTCCTAGATGTAGAAGACGTACAACTAAGAAGAGTATGCTCCTAGAGATAGAAGAATTTACACCTATAGATAGAAGATTATACTCTGAGAGACTGAAGACACTACACCTAGAGATTAAAGAGTATACTCCTAGAGACAGAAGAGTATACAGGTAGAGATAGAAGCAATTACACCTAGAGATAGAAATTTATACTTCTAGAGATTGAAGACTTTACACCTAGCAATAGAAGAGTATACTTTTGAGATAGAAGACTTTACAACTAGAGATAGAAAAGTATACTCCTAGAGACAGAAAACTTTACACATAGAGGTAGAAAATTATATTTCTAGAGATAGAAAACTACAGAGATACAATAATGTACTGCTAGATATAGAAGACTATACACCTAGAAATAGAAGACTGTACCCTTAGGAATAGAAGACTTACACTTAGAGATAGAAGATTATACTCCTAGATATAGAATACATTACACCTAGAGATAGATAATTAGATATCTAGAGATAGAAGAATATACACGTAGAGATAGCAGAGTGTAATCCTAGTAATAAAAGACATTACATCAAGAGATAGAATATTACACTTCCAGATATAGAAACCTACAGAGATAGAAGATTATACTCCTAGAGATAGAAGACTATACAACTAGAGACAGAAGAATTTACACGTAGAGGTAGTAGAATATACTCGTAGAGATAGAAGACATTACACTTAGAGATAGAAGATATTACGTCTAGAAATAGAAGACTACAGACATAGAAAACTATACAACTAGAGATAGAAGACTTTACACCAAGACATAGAATAGTATACTCCTAGAGGAGGAAGACTATACAACTAGAGATAGAAAACTTTACACCAAGGGATAGAAGATTATAAGAGATTGAAGACTATACTGTTAGAGCAAAAAGATTGTACTTCTAGAGATAGAAGACTTTACACCTAGAGTTAGAAGACTATACAACTAGAGATAAAAGACTTTAATCCTAGAGGTAGAAGACTGTACTCCTATAGACAGAAAACTACACAACTAGAGATAAAAGACTTTAAAACCAGAGATAGAAGATGATGCTTTTACAGATTGAAGACTATACAGCTAGAGATAGAAAATTATACTTTTAGAGATAGAAGATTTACAACTAGAGTTAGAAGACAATACAACTAGAGATAAAGGACTTTACCCATAGAGATAGAAGTGTATACTCCTAGAGATAGAAAGCTATACAACTAGAGAAAGAAGAATGTACACATAGAGAGAGTATACTCGTAGAGATACAAGACATTACACTTAGAAGAATATACTTCTAGAGATAGAAGACTACAGACATAGAAAGCTATACAACTAGAGATAGAAGACTTTACACATAGACATAGAAGAGTATACTCCTAGAGATAGAAGACTATACAACTAGACATAGAATACTTTACAACTAGAGATAGAAGATGATGCTTTTAGACATTGAAGACTATACAGATAGAGATAGAAGATTTACAACTAGAGTTAGAAGACTATACAACTAGAGATAAAAGACTTAACCCTTAGAGATAGAAGAGTACACTCCTAGAGATAGAAGACTATACAAATAGAGACAGAGGAATTTACACGTAGAGATAGTATACTCGTAGATATAGAAGACATTGCACTTAGAGATAGAAGATTATACTTCTAAAGATAGAAGACTACAGACATAGAAAAGTATACAACTAGAGATAGAAGACTTTACAGCTAGACATAGAAGAGTATACTCCTACAGATAGAAGACTATAGAATTAGAAGACTTTAAACTAGAGATAGAAGATTATGCTTTTAGAGATCGAAGACAATACAGCTAGAGATAGAAGATTATACTTGTAGAGATAGAAGATGTACAACTAGAGTTAGAAGACTATACAACTAGAGATAAAAGACTTTACCCCTAGAGATAGAAGACTATACAACTAGAGACAGAAGAATTTACACGTAGAGATAGTGGAGTATACTCGTAGAGATTGAAGACATTACACTTAGAGATAGATGTGTATATTTCTATGGATAGAAGACTACAGACACAGAAAATTATACAACTAGAGATAGAAGACTTTACACCTAGATATAGAAGACTATACTCCTAGAGATAGAAGACTACACAACTAGAGATAGAAGATGCTGCTTTTAGAGATTGAAGACTATACACCTAGAGATAGAAGATTATACTTATAGAGATAGAAGATTTACAACTAGAGTTACAAGACTATACACCTAGAGATAAAAGACTTTACACCAAAAGATAGAAGATTATACTTTTAGAGATTGAAGACTATACAGTTACAGAGAAAAGATTGTACTTCTGGAGTTAGAAGACTTTACACCTAGAGTTATAAGACTATACAACTAGATTTAAAAGGCTTTACCCCTAGAGAGAGAAGAGTATACAAGTAGAGGCAGAAGAATTTACACTTAGAGATAGTAGAATATACTCGTAGAGATACAAGACATTAAACTTAGAGATAGAAGATTATACTTCTAGAGATAGAAGACTAAAAACATAGAAAACTATACAACTAGAAATAGAAGACTTTACACCTAGACATGGAAGAGCATACTCCTAGAGATAGAAGACTACACAACTAGAGATAGAAGACATTACAACTAGAGACAATATGATGCTTTTAGAGATTGAAGACTATACAGCTAGAGATAGAAGATTATACTTTTAGAGATAGAAGATTTACAACTAGAGTTAGAAGACAGTACAACTAGATATAAAAGACTTTACCCCTAGAGTAAGAAGAGTATACTCCTAGAGATAGAAGACTACACAACACGAGACAGAAGAATATACACGTAGAGATAGTAAAGTATACTCGTAGAGATACAAGACATTACACTTAGAGATAGAAGATTATACTTCTAGAGATAG
>NW_006778681.1:0-485 GCF_000442215.2 Lipotes vexillifer | reverse complement strand
TGTGTTGCCTACTGCTCTCTGTCCGTGCGTTTCTCGACCGTGCCCTGAGTGCTGGCCTGCCCTGTGGCCACTGTCCCCTCAGGTGGCCAGCGTGAGGAAGACCACGGTCCTGGATGTCATGAGGAGGCTGCTGCAGCCCAAGAACGTGATGGTGTCCACGGGCCGGGATCGCCAGACCAACCACTGCTACATCGCCATCCTCAACATCATCCAGGGGGAGGTGGACCCCACCCAGGTAGGTGAGGCCTCTTCGTTCTACCCCCAGAGCCCACAGGGGTGGAGGAGAGGCTACCAGCACCACTCCTGTGCCCACCCCAGGTCCACAAGAGCCTGCAGAGGATCCGGGAACGCAAGCTGGCCAACTTCATCCCCTGGGGCCCAGCCAGCATCCAGGTGGCCCTGTCCCGGAAGTCGCCCTACCTGCCTTCTGCCCACAGGGTCAGCGGGCTCATGATGGCCAACCACACCAGCATCTCGTCGGTGAG
>NW_006778679.1:0-1546 GCF_000442215.2 Lipotes vexillifer | reverse complement strand
AAGTAGAAATGAAGAATAAGTAATTAACAGATGACCAGATCTCTTCCCTAGCTTCCCCTTCAGCAATCTTGCAAACAAACTGTTTGAACAAGATATCATCTAAAGAAAGATCATGAGGAGTTGACAATTCTGCATGTAGTGGGAGATGGTGACAGTTTGATCCCCTATCTCAATGATTAACTGAGATTATTTCCCCTTTTCCCTTTTAAAACTTTCACAGCCAAGCAGAATCTTTAGAGGTGGTTTTGGGAAGGGTCCACCTTCTCCCCACATTGCCAGCTTTCTGATTAAAAGCAATGTTTTCTGTTTCTACAAACACTTGCCTCTAGGGTATTGATTTTCGAGTGGTAAGCCCTGGCTCTGAGTTTAGTAATAATGTCTGGAAGGTGAAGAGAAATGAGAGGGTGGAAGAAGAGATGGTGTTGAAGAAAATTAAGAATAAAATTGCCTGCCAACCCAGATAGTTCTCTCTGTAAATGTAGAAAACAGTTTTATTATTGAATAAGTGTTAAACCAGACTGTGAAATGCATCATAGGTGATCTTCTGAGATTGCAAAGAGAGAAATCCCAATTTTTATATAGTTGAGTGGATACAACCCACTCAAACATGTTCTCAAGGTTAATGGTAATTTGTCCTCTTATAAGAGGATTTGACAACTTTGTTTACTGTATATATTTTTTCACAGTTCATACTAAATTCACCTGGTAATTGGGGGTAGCCACCTGTGCCGATGAGGTAGGAGATAGATGGGTCCCTGGGCTGAGCAGCTGGAATTTGTCAAGTGGAATAAATTGGAGCTTTGTTTTCCCTAGACACTCCAAGGACAAAGTTAGTGGCAGGAGCTGAGCTCTGCTAGAGTAAAGAGATAAGACAACCACTCTGAGGTCAAGGAAACCTCACCAACTCTACATGTGCAGGAAGGCTCCTTGGTGGTCAAAAATGGAGGGGGTGTCATCCCATAATAGGTGTTGTCAGACCGCCCACTAGCCTTTGTGCTGGAATCCATCTTGGCAAAAGGAGGCACACACATATTTGGGGAAGGTCCTAGGGCAGGTCAGATGTGGGAAAAGCAGCAAGATAACTGGCCAGAGGAAAACAAAGACCCAGAAGAACTGCCCTGTATAAATGATTTAACCACCTCTTTACTGCACTCCTCCTCATTAAGGAGGATGCCCACACCCTTTCTCTTTGGGTGTGTACTTCTGCCTTGCTTCTGTCTCAAATAAATAAACTGTTTTCTGTGAGCTCTCCCATGCGTTCTGCTTTTTTTTTTTTAAATTTTATTTATTTTCGGCTGTGTTGGGTCTTTGTTGCTTCGTGCGGGCTTTCTCTAGTTGTGGTGAGCGGGGGCTACTCTTCGTTGCGGTGCGTGGGCTCTAGGTGCATGAGCTTCAGTAGTTGTGGCACGTGGGCTCAGTAGTTGTGGCTCGAGGGCTCTAGGGCACAGGCTCAGTAGTGTGGTGCACAGGCTTAGTTGCTCCCTGGCATGTGGGATCTTCCCGGACCAGGGCTCGAACCGGTGTCCCCTGCATTGGCAGGGAGATT
>NW_006778677.1:0-2122 GCF_000442215.2 Lipotes vexillifer | reverse complement strand
GAAAAATGGTACAGATGAACCGGTTTGCAGGGCAGAAATTGAGACACAGACGTAGAGAACAAATGTATGGACAGCAAGGCGGGAAAGCCGCGGGGGGGTGGTGGTGGTGGTGGTGGTGGGATGAATTGGGAGATTGGGATTGACATGTACACACTGATGTGTATAAAACTGATGACTAATCAGGACCTGCTGTATAAAAAAAAATTAAATTAAATTAAAAAAAAATGTCTTGAAGGGAGTCCACTGGCTTGGATTAGGCTAGGAATCCAAGTAAACACCTTGCAGGCTGCCCTGCATCTGGGTGTGAGGCCCTGTGTGCATGTCCACACATTGCCTCTCACTCCTCCTAGATGTTCCCATGGGCCTCCTGCTCTTGCCTTGCCCTTGAGAACTGGTCCACCTTTGCTCTTGCTAGCTCTCCTACCCAGAAGCTGAAGCTTTGCCTTGCATTCCAATTCAGGGCCCACATCCCTGCTACTCTTACATAGGCCAACTGGCTTCAGGCTGTCAATCTCTCTGAACTTGCATCACGGACTTCTGTGCAGCCACCTTGAAACTTAGTGTTTCCTGCCTTCCAGGTGGATCCCGTCAGCCCTGGAATTGGCACAGTTCTCCTTGAGACAGGCCTACTTTACTAAGGGGGCCAATATCAGATTAATTACACTGCCCTCTGATCTGACTTGCTACGAATAAATATTCCATGGGTCCCTGATAAATCCCAAACTATATGATTAGCATCTAACGTGAGAGAATGCTTTACTCTACATAAAAACTGTATCATCAGTTATCTGTGTAATTAACTCCCTTGATGAAATTAACAAACTTTAAAAATGTGTTCAGATTACATGGATGTGGTACCTATTAGTAACAACCTTAACAAATAAACATTTTTCAGTAAATGTAGGGTAACCAACTGTCCAGGTTTACCCAGAACTCTTCCAATTTTAGACTGAAAGTCCTGCAAACTGAGATGGTTGGTCACCCTGGGAAGATGAATCAGCCTCTCTTGTTGGTATTGATCTGAAAAATGAGAAAGGACCCAATTATAACTGTATATAAAATTACAACCTGACGATTATATTTTTAATTACAGCCTCTTCCTGCTCACTTAGCATACTGTAGCTCTACTTCCAGCTAAGTGGAATCCTTTCCACCTAGACCTGTCTCCCTTTTAAAGGACATTTTCCATTCCCTACATGAAACTTTCTGTTCCTAAGACCATAATTAACACTGCCGTCTAGATTTTAACAGATCATCCTGACCCAGACAGTGAACCTAGTTCCACAGGGAGGTCTTTTATCTAAGGCTAGCAGTTGTCCCAGTTTTCTCATTGTTTTGACTGCTGCATTGCAGAGCCCCATTTCTTCATCCTACAGAGAGTGTTTTAAGTGTTTAAACCAGGAAAGAAATAGAAACTCAAATGCTAGGTTAAGTTAAATAAACAGTTTTTTGTTTTCTATTTAGCAGTCCTTCTTAATGTCTAAATTTACTAAATATGCACTGTGAATCTCCAAATAAATTGGCTGCATTCAGTGTTTCACAAGCATATTTGATCATGGATGTCATTTTAATAGCTTGTGGAATTCATGTCTGGCTGTATAAAGTTTGAGAAGTACTAGCATAGGTGGAAAAGCACAGACTTTGCTGCCAAAGAGCTCTAGGTTCAAATCTTAGCTCCAGTGAATTTTAGTTGGGTGACTTATTCACTTAACCTATCTGTAAATCCTTTCTTTAATTAAGTTTCCACATTGTTATAAAAAAGGAGGCAGAGGAGGAAGGAGATTTAAAGGCAATTTCTGTTTCCATTTTTGTATACCAGGTACCACCTACCTGTTGGGGCTCTTGTAAGGATTTATAAGCCTGTGTATGAAAAGCACCTGCCATACTACCTCACAAGTCCATGGTGTGGGGCTTCCCTGGTGGCGCAGTGGTTGAGAGTCCACCTGCCTATGTAGGGGACACGGGTTCGTGCCCCGGTCCGGGAAGATCCCACGTGCCGTGGAGCAGCTGGGCCTGTGAGCCATGGCCACTGAGCCTACACGTCTGGAGGCTGTGCTCCGCAACGGGAGAGGCCACAACAGTGAAAGGCCCATGTACCACAAAAAAAAAAAAAAAAAAAAAA
>NW_006778676.1:0-296 GCF_000442215.2 Lipotes vexillifer | reverse complement strand
GCAGGACTGCTTCAGACCCTAGTCTGGTTCAGGCACGTCATGCTGAGGCTTCGGTTCTTTTTTCTTGCTGGTGGGAAATTAGAGTTCAGTGTGCCCGCCCAAACATCTACAGCTAGTCTCTCGTTGGTTCTCCCCATTCCTGTCCATCTTATGCAGAAATTGCAAAGTGTGCCAAAAAGGGCGTTGAAGGCAGTGACTCTGCAAGTGTGAGGAGTGTCAGGAAAGCGTCTAGTATGGCCAACACGTGTTCCAGGGCACGTAAACTGAGATGCATTTTAGGAACGTTTCCCGATCAC
>NW_006778675.1:0-4016 GCF_000442215.2 Lipotes vexillifer | reverse complement strand
GGGGGGCGAGAAACAAGCGCTTGCTACATTATAACCAACTGGAGGGAAATGAGAGAAGAGTGGCCCAGCTGCCAAAAAATCTCTAGATGTGTTGGAGGGCAGATGAGGGTGTCCCTCTGGACCGATTTCTATTTTCTCAGAGAAGCATCAAACAAAGCCATCAGCTGAGAGAACAGAAGTCTATGAGGTTTGAGGGAAAGGTACGAAATAGTCTTCTTAGAACCTGAGAAAGCAAACTCAACAGCTGGGCTTCCTGGCAATGATGAAGCCCATTTCAGGCTGGGGTTATGTCTACATGGAATTTTAGTAACATTTTCTGTACATGGTAAATATTTCCTTCAATCGATTTGTTATTCAAATTTATACCAGGAATTAGATTTGTAATATCATCTCTGGAAATCACTGATCCAATATAAGTAAATGCCGCCCCCCTCACCAAAATAGAATATTATGGACTCTCTACACATTCCCAGGATTTGATTCAATCATCTGATCACCAGCATCTTTAAAAAAGAGACCAGACAACAAACCAAAGAGACAAAAAAAAATTATATAATCAGGGGAAATGGTGACCACAGACTGAATACCTTACATATTTCTGGATAAAATTACATACTGATGCTTGATACACTTTAAAATAATTGGAGGGAGTGGGAGAAAGCAGGTTAGGGTATAGATGAGATTAGATTGGCCATGTGTTGGTAACTGTTGATACTGGGGTGATTGGTACATGGAGATTCCCTATACTAGTCTCTCTACTCTGGTATATGTTTGAAAATCTCTAATTAAAGAAGTAAAAACAAATAATAAAAGAAATCCAGAACACTAAAATACAACCAATATTTATTTTATGCTTCCAATATAAACTAATATTCCAAAGTTTCATAGTTTTTTTTTTTTTCATTTCCAAAATTCTAGTTTGCTTAACAACTAACTAATCAGGAAAAGAAGCTATTATCCTTCCAAACAAAATTTGCCTAATTTCAAAAGTCACCATCTTTCTCTCTTGTCTGTTTTGCTGGATCAAGCCTGCCCCACTGTCCAGGTCCCCCTGCAGCCTATACACTACTGTCCGACTTGGGGGTTCAGCTTCAGGCTCATCGGCTCCCACAGTAAGCTCTGCCTCGATCACTATTAAAGGCAACATTTCGGTCTCAAAAATGAAAAGGAAAAGAAAAAGTAAAATAAAAGTGACCATCTTTTCTTTCCTTCCTCAACAACTGTCTCATTTCCACAGCTCTTGGAACCACCCCAACAAACAAGCTCACCTTCGTTAACTTCTCTTTTAGCCAAAAGAAGTAAAGGACCAAGACCAGAGCATCCTTGACGGTGGGAATGGACTAGACAGCCCTCTGTGCTTCCCAGTGCCCCTGCTGCCTTGGTCAGGTTAATTTATACCAGAAGTAGCTTTTAAGAACACTTAACCACTGTGGTGAATGTGGGTAGCAAATGAATGTTACGGAAGAGAAGTCAGCACTGAGTAATTCCCCTCCTGACATATAAGGTAGATCATATTTCTTCGATTCTACTAGCAATTCTCCTCTATCGCCTCCCCCATCTCTTTTCACCACCACCCCCTTCTAAAACCAAACTTGTGGCAAATAAAATGAACTGGACACCATATGACTGGAAAGAGCCACAATCTTATTGTACACTGCTGCTCCAGTTCTACCTTGTCAATGGGAGGGTTACTTGACTGGTTTCACTGACAGAACTGGTTGCCCAGTAGGGTGGATATTATCTCTGAGAGCCACAAAGAATGTTTTCTCTTTGCACTAGCTGTCCTAAAAGTTTCTTAGCTTATGAATACATATCTGTTTCAGTGGTTCCCAAATCTGGTTAATTACAGGAATTTCTAGAAGAGTTCTTTTAAGATTTGGTTGGGGCCCATAAAAATTATTTTTAAAAGTCATCAGGTAGTTGTGTTCACTCAGGTACAGAAACTAATGATGTATTATGACCTGAGGTACAAACATAAGTCATATTCAAAACAGTAACCTACCTCTAAAATCTTTAATTATTCTGAACATAATCAAAATACTTTCTCTAAATAAAACCACAATTCCAGATAATACGCAAAGTAAAATCAAACTGTTAATTCAGCAAAAAAAAATTAATAAAAAGCTAACAAATTACAAGGAAGGACTAACGCACAGTCTTTTAAGACTGGTATTATTGACATTTTGGACTGGATGATTCTTAGTCGATAGAGGCTGTCCTGCAGGATGCTCCTATCATCTGAATATAAATTCAGTGAAAATCTTACTGTAACAAAATAATGAGTGATTTTGCTGAAATGAAGGCAAGCTCTCTGATTTCCATCTACTAGAATGATAGAAGCATCCCCCCCCCAAGTTGTGACAATCAAAAATGTCTCTGGACATTGCCAAACGCCCCCTGGGGGCAAAATCACCCCGGCTCAGGACCACTGGATTAAAGGAACTGTGTTAAAAATAGAAGAAAAAAATTGCAAAAGTAGACTGGAGTGAAGATACAGAAAGTTAAATAGTCTTCAAAATAGAAAGCAATAGCATGCGAAGCACTGTTATTAGCTCTTTATTTTTATTAAAAACAAAACTAAAGAAAATGGACTCAAGTTATATAAGGGAGCATCAAGAGTACTCATAAGGAAAAACTTCTTAACTCCTAAGGTTTATTACAGCCAGGAAACCTTGAGGCCCTTTCCTGGAGATAATTAGAATGAAAAGGCTGTGATATGACTCAGAAGATTTGGGACTAGAGTGTGTAGGTCTGACAGACCTATGGAGGGCCCTTTTTAGCCTGAGAATCTCTCCCGCCCTGGAGCCTGAAAGACTGCTTCAGAAGGAAAGCACTTGAGTTGTCATAGTTAGTGTCTCCCTCTGGACTCAGGTCCATGTGATGTGACCAGTTTCTGAATGCACACACAGCAAGCCAACAAGGCTAGCAGGTTTATGGCCCTTCCTTGTTGCTTGGCCAAGGTGAGGCTGTGACCTAGTCTTCTCTTTTGTGCCCAGGGTCAGTCCTAGCATTGGCCTCGTGCCCATGCTGAGGCTGCCAGTCCAGAATGGAGCTCTGACCAGTAATGGTATTCAACCTAGATCAGTGCATCTATAGGGTCTATCTCAGCAAAAGTAAAGGTAAACAGAAGAAATCTGAGAAAAGAGAAAGAAATAAGTCATCACAAATTACTGGAAATCAGCAGTCCTCCAAAATGTGGTCCATGGGCTTCTGGGAGTCCCCCAAGAACTTACGAAGGTCCACAAAGTATAAAATAGTTTAATAATATATTAAGACATTATTTGCCATTTTTACTGTGTGAAAGTCTATTTTAAATTTTTACCTCTTGTTCTTTATCTATACCAATGGATTTCAAACTTTACACTTTTAAATTATTTGCTCTGATGGTATAAAAGCAATGGAGAATAAAATGGCTGGAGCCTTAGCACAAATCAAGACAGTTGGTGATTTAGGCCACGCACTCACAGTGGAAGTTACTGGTTTTATTACATTTTGACCCCTGAGTTCACACCTTTCCAATATTCTGTGTTGTCTCAAAGAAGAGCACTTACATAACTGAGTTGTGAGCTGAACTGACTGCCTTTTTTTTAAACCAGCTACATTCACTTTATTTTTCTCATATAAAACTCTGTGATCGCTACAGCTGGAGCCTGGGTCCTCTGCACAGAAACTCTGGTGTGGGCCTTTACAAGATGGTCAGTGAATTCCTGATATGGAGACTTGGTGAACACCATCTCTTTCCAGAAATCAGGAGTGAGGTAACTGTAGGTCTTGGAAATGGCATCAAAAGCGGCCTTGGTGGGCTTCCCTGGTGGCGCAGTGGTTGGGGGTCCGCTTGCCGATGCGGGGGACACGGGTTCGTGCTCCGGTCCGGGAGGATCCCACGTACCGTGGAGCGGCTGGGCCCGTGGGCCATGGCCACTGGACCTGTGCGTCCGGAGCCTGTGCTCTGCAACGGGAGAGGCCACGGCAGTGAGAGGACCGTGTACCACAAAAAAAAAAAAAAAAAAAAAAAA
>NW_006778673.1:0-336 GCF_000442215.2 Lipotes vexillifer | reverse complement strand
AAGGAAACACAGTGCTATTCAGTCCCCCTTCAAAGAGCCAAGAGCAAACCTTGAAGCACCCAGGAAAAGCCAATTCAAACAAAAAAGCTTTTCCACTTAAACGGGAAAAAGGTAAGTTCCCGAGAGACCCCCTACATCAACCACCGAAGCTCATTTGGCAGTAAAAGCAATCATGTTCACCGAACAACAAGAAACGCAAAACAATAGTTGTTTTACCAAAAACACAAAAAAGCAGCTAATTAGTGTCTTTCCCGTTTGAAAGAAGGGGGTGGGAAGTGGGCAGAAGACCTGATAGGAAAGATAAAAAGAAAAGGAAAAGGAAAAGAACAGTTTCCA
>NW_006778672.1:331677-340070 GCF_000442215.2 Lipotes vexillifer | reverse complement strand
GATCATGGTGTATGATCCTTTTAATGTGCTGTTGGATTCTGTTTGCCAGTATTTTGTTCAGGATTTTATTTTATTTTTTTCTGTGGTACGCGGGCCTTTCACTGTTGTGGCCTCTCCTGTTGCGGAGCACAGGCTCTGGACGTGCAGGCTCAGCATCCATGGCTCATGGGCCCAGCCGCTCCGCGGCATGTGGGATCTTTCCAGACCGGGGCACGAACCCGTGTCCCCTGCATCGGCAGGCGGACTCTCAACCACTGCACCACCAGGGAAGCCCTGTTCAGGATTTTTGCATCTATGTTCACCAGTGATATTGGTCTGTAGTTTTCTTTCTTTGTGACATCTTTGTCTGGTTTTGGTATCAGCATGATGGTGGCTTCAAAGAATGAGTTTGGGAGTGTTCCTCCCTTTGCTATATTTTGGAAGAGTTTGAGAAGGATAGGTGTTAGCTTTTCTCTAAATGTTTGATAAAATTCGCCTGTGAAGCCATCTGGTCCTGGGCTTTTTTTTTTGGAAGATTTTTAATCACAGGTTCAATTTCAGTGCTTATGATTTGTCTGTTCATATTTTCTATTTCTTCCTGGTTCAGTCTCAGAAGGTTGTGCATTTCTAAGAATTTGTCCATTTCTTCCAAGTTGTCCATTTTATTGGCATATAATTGCTTGTAGTAATCTCTCATGATCCTTTGTATTTCTGCAGTGTCAGTTGTTACTTCGCCTTTTTCAGTTCTAATTCTATTGATTTGAGTCTTCTCCCTTTTTCTCTTGATGAGTCTGGCTAATGGTTTATCAATTTTGTTTATCTTCTCAAAGAACCAGCTTTTAGTTTTATTGATCTTTGCTATTGTTTCCTTCATTTCTTTTTCATTTATTTCTGATCTGATTTTTATGATTTCTTTCCTTCTGCTAACTCTGGGGTTTTTTTGTTCTTCTTTCTCTAATTGCTTGAGGTGCAAGGTTAGGTTGTTTATTCGAGATGTTTCCTGCTTCTTAAGGTGGGCTTGTATTGCTATAAACTTCCCTCTTAACCCATGTCCCCTGCATCGGCAGGCAGACTCTCAACCACTGCGCCACCAGGGAAGCCCCTCTAGGTATTTTTTGATTTCCTCTTTGTTGTCTTCAGTGATCTCTTGGTTATTTAGTAGTGTATTGTTTAGCTTCCATGTGTTTGTATATTTTACAGATTTTCCCCTGTAATTGTTGCCTTGTCTCATAGCATTGTGGTCCGAAAAGATACTTGATACGACTTCAATTTTCTTAAATTTACCAAGGCTTGATTTGTGACCCAAGATATGATGTGTCCTGGAGAATGTTCCATGAGCACTTGAGAAGAAAGTGTATTCTGTTGTTTTTGGATGGAATGTGCTCTAAATATCAATTAAATCCATCTTGTTTATTGTATCATTTAAAGCTTGTGTTTCCTTATTTATTTTCATTTTGGATGATCTGTCCGTTGGTGAAAGTGTGGTGTTAAAGTCCCCTACTATGATTGTGTCACTGTCGATTTCCCCTTTTATGGCTGTTAGTATTTGCCTTATGTATTGAGGTGCTCTTATGTTGGGTGCATAAATATTTACAATTGTTCTATCTTCTTGGATTGATCCCTTGATCATTATATAGTGTCCTTCTTTGTCTCTTGCAGTAGTCTTTATTTTAAAGTCTATTTTGTCTGATATGAGAATTGTTACTCCAGCTTTCTTTTGGTTTCCATTTGCATGGAATATCTTTTTCCATCCCCTTACTTTCAGTCTGTATGTGTCTCTAGGTCTGAAGTGGGTCTCTTGTAGACAGCATATATATGGGTGTTGTTTTTGTATCCATTCAGCCAATCTGTGTCTTTTGGTGGGAGCATTTAGTCCATTTACATTTAAGGTAATTATCGATATGTATGTTCCTATTCCCATTTTCTAAATTGTTTTGGGTTCGTTATTATAGGACTTTTCCTTCTCTTGTGTTTTTGTCTAGAGAAGTTCCTTTAGCATTTGTTGTAAAGCTGGTTTGGTGGTGCTGAACTCTCTCAGCTTTTGCTTGTCTGTAAAGGTTTTAATTTCTCCATCAAATCTGAATGAGATCCTTGCTGGGTAGAGTAATCTTGGTTGTAGGCTTTTCCCCTTCATCACTTTAAATATGACATAATATTTTTAATCAAAATACTTCTAGAAGCTAATAATTCAATTAATGAAACTTTTAAATCTATTATGTGGCAGACACATGTAAATATTGATGAACAATAACCATTCAATCTCAAGGTGAAACAAAGGCAGCTGTCACAGTTGAGACTTTCAGTGGTTCTCTGGGCAACTCATGATGGTGAAGGAATTGCCCTACCTCCTTGTGGTCCCTCAAGTACAGAGAGCGCCCACTGTGTTCTTCCACCTCACAACTGACATCCCTGGTAACCACCTGCCAGCTACTGGAACATGACTCATTAATCCTTATTTAGACTAATCATTTTCCTACCCAGAAGGTTTTGTTTTCAATCTTACATGAGAATTTGCCTTCAGAAGTTTATTTTTCACATAGTCATTAAGGTAAGCCTGTTTCTTTAAACCAGGATCAACATATGACAAAAATTGGGAAACCTGAAAGGAAAACTCTAGCAGTGAGAAAAAGCCATTTCCTTTAGTCCTATATTTTCTAATTTTTGCATCGTTTCTAGATACACTAAGGTTAAAAAAATTTTTTTCATACTTTTAACAGACTGTATTGATTCAGAAGCCAAACAAGGCAGCATTTAGTGAGTAAGACATCTTGTTGCAAACATATCCCAGTGCTTTCAAGTGATCCTGGGCATGGGATTTGAAGCTGGAAAAGACTAGGTTTGGATGATACAATTTAGGATCATTACTTATTTATTAAAAAGTGTCCTTTCTTATTCCATGAATGGAAGAAAGCTAGAGCATAGAAAACAGAGAATATAGCTTTTTGACCAGGGACTGAGGCATGAGCGAGCTCTGTGTTCTTGGCTGCTGTGTCTGGAGTGAAGTTTTGCATGACTGAGCTGGGAGGGGGAGGAAGGGAGGGAGGGAGCAGGTCTTGGTCAAATACCACTGACTCTCATTGTTCTCACAGAGTTTTTATGTTTTCTTGAATAAATGTGTCTTCATTTGCTGTATGCCCTTAGGACCATTTCCAGAGACTTTTAACAGTTTTTTTTTTTTTTTAACTTTTACCAGTTTCCCTGGGGAGAGGGTCCTTGGAAGTCCTCACACTGTCATGCTGGAAATAGAACAACCTTCTAGACTTTTTTTTTTTTTTTTTTTCTTTGCGGTACGCGGGCCTCTCACTATTGTGGCCTCTCCCGTTGCGGAGCACAGTCTCCGGACGTGCAGGCTCAGTCGCCATGGCTCATGGGCCCAGCCGCTCCGCGGCATGTGGGATCCCCCCGGACCAGGGCACGAACCTGTGTCCCCTGCATCAGCAGGTGGACTTTCAACCACTGCGCCACCAGGGAAGCCCCTAGACTATTTTTTAAAAATATTGTCATTATTCTAGAAAAAACGAAAGATCAATCCCTTTGGGTTACTTAGGAATAATACGGTATTGCCATGTTTAATTTCTTTCGTGTGTACATTTACAAGCTCCCATCTCTATGAAAAAGAAACTGCCTCATTGCTATAACATTGCTGCTCCTCCATATATTCCTTTTGAATCCCAAGCCACCTCCCTGCATCTTTACTGTGACTCACCACCTCATGGCAGGAGGGTCACCCATGGGATCAGTCAGACTTCTTGTGACACTATGGATAAGCAGAGTCTAGGATGCTGAATTCAATCATTGAATCAGCTTCTCTTTTCTCTTTGGCACGAGGTCACCAAGTATTTCTACCTGCCTTAGTCCAAGGGAAGGATGCAGAAGGAAGACATTCCTGGACAGAGGGCTCTCTGAGTTCTTCATGAGCACACTGTAGCTTCTCACCCAGCAGCCCCCTGGTGTCCATTGCCACCTTCAGCTTTCCTTCCAGCTTTGGGAAGCAGGGCAAGCTTCGGGGGCGTGCATTCTGTATAGCTACACTGTGCCTGTTACTGAAAAGGGCCTCACCCCTGGTTTAATCCTCTGCTGTTACTGTCTTGAAATTCTTAATAACTTTTAGGCAAAGGATCTGCATGTTCATTTTGCAAATTCTGTTGTTGGTCCTGCTGAGTGAGAGGTCACCATGTCCTGCATACTGTCCCTCATGACCCAAAGGCAGACACAGAGGGTTGCAGCCAATCTGGCCTCCCCTGGAAGCCTAGGCAGCCCTGGAAGCATTTCCTGGGTTCCTTGGGGATGCTCTTAGGCCAGTTTGACCATTGGCGCATGGGGTGCCATGTCTGCTGAGGCTTCAGCCTGCCCATACCCCTCACAAGTCATTCTAAGTTTAAGTTAGCAAATATTTGTTGAGTACCTGTTATATTCTCAGTACTGTGGTGGCTGTAATAAACAGGAGAGATTAAAATCTCATTGAAAGGGGGCTTCCCTGGTGGCGCAGTGGTTGAGAGTCCGCCTGCCGATGCAGGGGACACGGGTTCGTGCCCCGGTCCGGGAAGATCCCACGTGCCGCGGAGCGGCTGGGCCCGTGAGCCATGGCCGCTGAGCCTGCGCGTCCGGAGCCTGTGCTCCGCAACGGGAGAGGCCACAGCAGTGAGAGGCCCGCGTACCGCAAAAAAAAAAAAAAAAAAAAAAAAAAAAAAAAATCTCATTGAAAGGAATTAACGTATGGTTATGTGATAAAATTAGAACCGCGTTTTCCCGCTGATGTTCCAAGGCACGCTTGTGTCCCATAGGTGTTAGTAGGTGATGCACTAAAGAAAAGTTATTACTAATAAACAAGAACTTTGAGAACCACTGGGTTGACATTTCTTCCCTCTGCAACTTTATGGAGACTTTTCCACAATGATGGGCATCTTGAATCTCTTCACATTTCTTTAAAGCAGCATTTTTTTTTTTTTTAACAAATACCATTTATTGCTCAACTACTGTTGCTCCTTCAGTGATGAAATTTAGGAGGAAAGAATTGAATGCATTTCCCACATATAAGAACTTGTGACTCAAACCCAGTTCTTTATATTTCAAGTTCTCAAATGAATTAATGAGTGAGCAAATCTGGGTAAATCTCTTTGAACTGATTTTTAGGGTACAGAATTGGATATAGCATTAATATATGAGCTTGGTGGGAGGGAGGGAGACAAAGAGGGAAGAGATATGGGAACATATATATATGTATAACTGACTCACTCTGTTATAAAGCAGAAACTAACACACCATTGTAAAGCAATTATACCCCAATAAAGATGTTAAAAAAATATATATATATGAGCTTAAGAAAGATATATGATTTTAATATATCATGATATTCAAGAGTTTGACCGAGAAGTTAATATTTATTACATCTAGACTCATAGATTCATTTAAATATCTCAAGGAAAACACATTTTTTTGGCTTTGGTTACTCCCCTTTCAGATTTCTTTTTGTTACTTTAGTGCCAGGCCTTGCTCTTTAAGTATCAGATACTCTGGAATGATGTGGACTCTGGCATATTTGTGGGACCCACACATAGCTTTTCAAAAAAAATTTCTTTATCTGAAAGATAACTTAAAGACTCTTATCCTGGACGTTACTTGAATGCCTGTAGACGCCTGGCTGGACTTGACCACAGAGAGGCTCTGGTTCAAGTTGTTATTTTGCAACAGGGAAGCTGGAGCCAGAGAGGAGAGAGATCCGCCCATGACCATCTGGGAAATGACAAAAAAGTGAAGATTGGATCCCAGAACGGCTTTCTCTCCTCCAGTCCTGTGCGATGAGAAACATCAACTCTCTGTTAGGTAAATAGCACACACGTCCATCATTCGTACCAAAGGAACACTTCTCAGGTTTCTCCATGGAACACAGTTTGGGAGACGATGAATTGGAGACTAAATGTAAGCCCTCACTTGTTTAAAATCCAAAATATGTGGAATGAGTAACACATGATAATTTATAAGAGGGCAGAGTTCGCGTGGTATGAAACGACCGAGGAACGTATCACCTAATAAACATCCCGTAATTGGAAGGGTCCTCAGTGCCAACACTTGGACTGTTGAGACCTCAGGGATATGCAGAGGAAAAGGAAGAGGAAGCCAAAACCAGGAGGGATCAAGGCCAAGGGAAGCAATCAGGCCAGAAAACTGGGTCCAAAAGAGCATGTCTGTTCCTCGTGGCCTACTCCGGAGAGAGATGTTTAGAAACGAAATTTCCCAGCCTAGATGGTACTTGAAGTCAAGAGAGTGGCAGCGACATGGTTCCTAATGTTATATTTTGGAACATGACCCAAGGCGATGCCTGGGGCTGGCCTCGGGACATCCCTGTCTCCTGTTACTTCATTAGCTCACAACACTCTCATTGGACAATCTGCTCAGCCCACTGCTCTGTTCTTGATCTCATGGACCGATCGCGGTGGCCTGTTCCTGCTTCTGCAGGGTCGTGCCTCCTGCCTCTTCCACATCGGTGTCTTTATCCTGCTAATGCGTTGTGGCAGGTGTGACAAGGAGATCATCAAAAAATGCAGGAGTGTTTTATACATGCAAATCTACACCTTGGGTGCCACACTTCCGATTAGAGTAAGATATTGAATAGATGGGAGTTCATTAACTAGGCAATTTACTTTTTACTTTTACCATGGTCATCAGTTTTGGTCCTCATTCAGGCAGAGTGCAACTGACTTTAGGTCAGTGATTCTTGTGGGAATCTAACAAAATTAATTAATGTTACTTAAAAATTAATTTAAACCTAAATAGATTTAATTTCCCCCTATCAAGAAGAATTAAACATTATGGAAGAAGGCTCTGTCTGGTGGAATTAAGCTTTGGAGGACTGGAAACCACTGCAATATCTAGATATTTTTCTCACAGCCACCCAGGAACAGATTTTTGTTCTTGGGATGTTATTTGCCCATTTGGGGTCACATACGTTACAGTATTTCAGGCCTTGACATGTAACATCCGAATTGGTGTCTTGATTTAGAAAGGTATCAGGTTGTGGAGTGATTTTAGGGATTGACTTTGGCATTCGAGTTTGTCACGGACCAGCCCCTGGAGTGACTGGTGCTTTCCATCCTTCTGGCGGGCTTCTGCATGAATGGATCTGGTTATTCATTCATTCAGTCAAGCAATACACACCCGTCTTTAATGAGCACTGTACAGGTGGTAGGGGTACAAAGAAGATAAAGTAATACAACCTGCTGGGGGAGACACACAGACAAGCTGGGACCTACAATAAAATAGAATTTTCCCAGTGCAGTGATAACAGTTATTCTGGGACACTGAAAAGGAGCAGCTAACAGCAGATGGGATGGAGAGAGCTGTTCAGGAAGGCTTGCTGGAGATGCTGACACCTTGAACAACATCAGAGAGACTTTTATGGACTAATGGTCCAGAATCAGACTGAGTCAGCTCACTTCATCTGGTCCCATCCCTGCAATTAGGAAGTGGAAGACTCAGCTGGGCAGGGCAAATGGAATAAAGCATGTTGATCCTGGTATGTTGGACTCCTAGCTGAATCATGCATTATGTATGTATATATAAATATATAGTTTAGATATAGTATAGATATACACCACACACACACACACACATGTGCATTGTGTAGTCTGTCTGCCCTTCTCCATTCCTATCCTCCTGTCCCCATCCCCACCCCAATTCAAGGCAAGCACTGTTACCCATCTGATGTGTCTTGCCATATTTAGTCTATTACAAACAAGGCTGAAATAAGCTCCTTTGCACCCAGTCTTTTTCTTTAAAAAGTGTTACATTGATTGCAAAATAATTGATGTTTATTATAGAAGCTTTGGAAAATAAAGGAAAGAACAATGATGAAAATATCAAAGAAGGGAAAAAAATCCAACCATACCCTGCCTTCCAGAAACAGACACTTTCCACATTTTGGAGACTAGTTCAGTTTTTTTTTCTATGCAACTACATATGCTTACTTGCATACATGTGCATACACACATTAGGATCACATTTACGACATTAGGATCACACCATGTATGCTGCTTTGTAACTTTTTTTTCTCTAAGTTGATATATTGTCAGTATTTTACCATACCACTAGAGAATCCTCTTTATTTATAAAATCTTAATTGGGGGGGCGGTGGAAAGATGGCGGAGGAGTAAGACGCAGATCACCTTTTCCTCCCCACAAATACACCAGAAATACATCTACATGTGGAACAACTCCTACAGAACACCTACTGAACGCTGGCAGAAGACCTCAGACCTCCCAAAAGGCAAGAAACTCCCCACGTATCTGGGTAGGGCAAAAGAAAAAATTAATTAAAAACAGAGACAATAGAATAGGGACGGCACCTGCACCAGTGGGAGGGAGCTGTGAAGGAGGAAAGGTTTCCACACACTAGGAAGCCCCTTCACGGGCAGAGA
>NW_006778672.1:316827-330924 GCF_000442215.2 Lipotes vexillifer | reverse complement strand
ACGGCACCTGCACCAGTGGGAGGGAGCTGTGAAGGAGGAAAGGTTTCCACACACTAGGAAGCCCCTTCACGGGCAGAGACTGCGGGAGGCGGACGGGGAGCTTCGGAGCCGCGGAGCAGAGCGCAGCAACGGCGGTGCGGAGGGCAAAGCGGAGGGATTCCCGCACAGAGGATCGGCGCCGACCGGCGCTCACCAGCCCGAGAGGCTTGTGTGCTCGCCCGCCGAGGCGGGCGGGGCTGGGAGCTGAGGCTTGGGCTTCGGTCGGAGCGCAGGGCGAGGACTGGGGCTGGCGGCGTGGAGCTCAGGGAGAGGACTGGGGTTGGCGGCTTGAACATAGCCCGAAGGGGTTAGTGCGCCATGGCTAGCCGGGAGGGAGTCCGGGGAAAAGTCTGCATCTGCTGAGGAGGCAAGAGACCTTTTCTTGCCTCTGTTTCCTGGTGCGCGAGGAGAGGGGTTTTAAGAGCGCTGCCTAAAGGAGCTCCAGAGACGGGCGCGAGCCGCGGCTAAAAGCGCGGACCCCAGAGACGGGCAGGAGACGCTAAGGCTGCTGCTGCCGCCACCAAGGGGCCTGTGTGCGAGCACAGGTCACTGCCCCCACCCCTCTTCCGGGGAGCCTGTGCAGCCCGCCACTGCCAGGTTCCCGGGATCCAGGGACAATTTCTCAGGGAGAACGCACGGCGGGCCTCAGGCTGGTGCAACGTCACGCTGACCTCTGCCGCCGCAGGCCCGCCCCGCACTCTGTGCCCCTCCTTCCCCCCGGCCTGAGTGGCCCCCGAGTCAACCGCTCCTTTAACCCCGTCCTGTCTGAGCAAAAAACAGACGCCTTCCAGCGACCTACACGCAGAGGCAGGGCCAAGTCGAAAGCTGAGCCCCTGTGAGCTGTGAGAACAAAGAAGAAAAAGGGAAATCTCTCCCAGCAGCCTCAGAAACAGCGGATTAAAGCTACACAATCAATTTGATGTACCCTGCCTCTGTGGAATACATGAATAGACAGCGAATCATCCCAAATTAAGGAGGCGGACTTCTAGAGCAAGATCTATGATTTTTTCCCCTTTTCCTCATTTGTGAATGTATATCGTGTATGCTTCTGTGTGAGATCTTGTCTGTATAGGTTTGCTTCCACCATTTGTCCCAGCGTTCTATCCGTCCATTGTTTTTTTTTTAAATTTTTTTCTTAATAATTAATTTTAATTTAAAGAACTCTGTTATACTTTACCTTCTTTCTATCTTTCCTTCCTTCCTTCCCTTTTTGAGACAACGAATCGTCCCAAATTGAGGAGGTGGACTTGGAGAGCAAGTTTTATGATTTTTTCCACTTTACCTCTTTTTGTGAGGGTATATGTGTATGCTTCTATGTAAGATTTTGTCTCTATAACTTTGCTTCCACCATTTGTCCTAAGGTTCTATCCTTCCCTTTTTTTTTTCCTCTAAATAATTATTTTTTTAATTCAATAACTTTATTATACTTTATTTTATTTTACTGTATCTTCTTTCTTTCTGTATTTTTTCCTTCCTTCCCTCATTCCTTCCTTCCTTCCCTCCTCCCTCCCTCCCTCCTTTCTTTCCTTCTTGCCTTCTTCCTTTCTTTTCTTCTTTCTTTCTTTCTTCCTTCCCTCCTTCCTTCCTTCCCTCCTCTCTTTCTTTCTTTCTTTCTTTCTTTCCTATTTCCTCCTACTTATACTAATTCTCTCTACTTTCTCTCCCTTTTATTCTGAGCCGAGTGGATGAAAGGCTCTTGCTGCTCCAGCCAGGAGTCAGGACTCTGCCTCTGAGGTGGGAGAGCCAACTTCAGAACACTCGTCAAGAAGAGACCTCCCAGCCCCACATAATATCAAACGGCGAAAATCTCCCAGAGATCTCCATCTCAACACCAGCACCCAGCTTCGCTCAACGACCAGCAAGCTACAGTGCTGGACAACCTATGCCAACCATATAGCAAAACAGGAACACAACCCCACCCACTAGCAGAGAGGCTGCCTAAAATCATAATAAGTCCACAGACACCCCAAAACACACCACCAGACGTGGACCTGCCCACTAGAGAGACAAGATCTAGCCTCATACACCACAACACAGCCACTAGTCCCCTCCACCAGGAAGCCTACACAACGCACTGAACCAACCTTAGCCACTGGAGACAGACATCAAAAACAACGGGAGCTACGAACTTGCAGCCTGCAAAAAGGTGAACCCAATCACAGTAAGATAAGCAAAATGAGAAGACAGAAAAACACACAGCAGATGAAGGAGCAGGATAAAAACCCACCAGACCTAACAAATGAAGAGGAAATAGGCAGTCTACCTGAAAAAGAGTTCAGAATAATGATAGTAAAGATGATCCAAAATCTTGGAAATAGAATGGACAAAATGCAAGAAGCAGTTAACAAGGACCTAGAAGAAATAAAGATGAAACAGACAATGATGAACAACACAATAAATGAAATGAAAAATACTCTAGATGGGATCAATAGCAGAATAAATGAGGCAGAAGAACGGATAAGTGACCTGGAAGATAAAATAGTGGAAATAACTACTGCAGAGCAGAATAAAGAAAAAAGAATGAAAAGAACTGAGGACAGTCTCAGAGACCTCTGGGACAACATTAAACGCACCAACATTCGAATTATAGGGGTTCCAGAAGAAGAAGAGAAAAAGAAAGGGACTGAGAAAATATTTGAAGAGATTATAGTTGAAAACTTCCCTAATATGGGAAAGGAAATCGTTAATCAAGTCCAGGAAGCACAGAGAGTCCCATACAGGATAAATTCAAGGAGAAATACGCCAAGACACATATTAATCAAACTGTCAAAAACTAAATACAAAGAAAGCATATTAAAAGCAGCAAGGGAAAAACAACAAATAACACACAAGGGAATCCCCATAAGGTTAACAGCTGATCTCTCAGCAGAAACTCTACAAGCCAGAAGGGAGTGGCAGGACATACTGAAAGTGATGAAGGAGAAAAACCTGCAACCAAGATTACTCTACCCAGCAAGGATCTCATTCAGATTTGATGGAGAAATTAAAACCTTTACAGACAAGCAAAAGCTGAGAGAGTTCAGCACCACCAAACCAGCTTTACAACAAATGCTAAAGGAACTTCTCTAGACAAAAACACAAGAGAAGGAAAAGTCCTATAATAACGAACCCAAAACAATTTAGAAAATGGGAATAGGAACATACATATCGATAATTACCTTAAATGTAAATGGACTAAATGCTCCCACCAAAAGACACAGATTGGCTGAATGGATACAAAAACAAGACCCATATATATGCTGTCTACAAGAGACCCACTTCAGACCTAGAGACACATACAGACTGAAAGTAAGGGGATGGAAAAAGATATTCCATGCAAATGGAAACCAAAAGAAAGCTGGAGTAGCAATTCTCATATCAGACAAAATAGACTTTAAAATAAGGACTATCAGAAGAGACAAAGAAGGACACTACATAATGATTAAGGGATCGATCCAAGAAGAAGATATAACAATTGTAAATATTTATGCACCCAACATAGGAGCACCTCAATACATAAGGCAAAAACTAGCAGCCATAAAAGGGGAAATCGACAGTAACACATTCATAGTAGGGGACTTCAACACCCCACTTTCACCAATGGACAGATCATCCAAAATGAAAATAAATAAGGAAACACAAGCTTTAAATGATACATTAAACAGGATGGACTTAATTGATATTTATAGGACACTCCATCCAAAAACAACAGAATACACATTTTTCTCAAGTGCTCATGGAACATTCTCCAGGATAGATCATATCTTGGGTCACAAATCAAGCCTTGGTAAATTTAAGAAAATTGAAATTATATCAAGTATCTTTTCCGACCACAACGCCATGAGATTAGATATCAATTATAGGAAAAGAGCAGTAAAAAATACAAACACATGGAGGCTAAACAATACACTACTTAGTAACGAAGTGATCACTGAAGAAATCAAAGAGGAAATTAAAAAATACCTAGAAACAAATGACAATGGAGATACAACGACCCAAAACCTATGGGATGCAGCAAAAGCAGTTCTAAGAGGGAAGTTTATAGCAATACAAGCCCACCTTAAGAAGCAGGAAACATCTCGAATAAACAACCTAACCTTGCACCTCAAGCAATTAGAGAAAGAAGAACAAAAAAACCCCAGAGTTAGCAGAAGGAAAGAAATCATAAAAATCAGATCAGAAATAAATGAAAAAGAAATGAAGGAAACAATAGCAAAGATCAATAAAACTAAAAGCTGGTTCTTTGAGAAGATTAACAAAATTGATAAACCATTAGCCAGACTCATCAAGAAAATAAGGGAGAAGACTCAAATCAATAGAATCAGAAATGAAAAAGGAGAAGTAACAACTGACACTGCAGAAATACAAAAAATCATGAGGGATTACTACAAGCAACTCTATGCCAATAAAATGGACAATCTGGAAGAAATGGACAAATTCTTAGAAATGCACAAACTGCCAAGACTGAATCAGGAAGAAATAGAAAATATGAACAGACCAATCACAAACACTGAAATTGAAACTGTGATTAAAAATCTTCCAACAAACAAAAGCCCAGGACCAGATGGCTTCACAGGCGAATTCTATCAAACATTTAGAGAAGAGCTAACACCTATTCTTCTCAAACTCTTCCAAAATATAGCAGAGGGAGGAACACTCCCAAACTCATTCTACGAGGCCACCATCACCTTGATACCAAAACCAGACAAGGATGTCACAAAGAAAGAAAACTACAGGCCAATATCACTGATGAACATAGATGCAAAAATCCTCAACAAAATACTAGCAAACAGAATCCAACAGCACATTAAAAGGATCATACACCATGATCAAGTGGGGTTTATTCCAGGAATGCAAGGATTCTTCAATATACGCAAATCTATCAATGTGATTAACCATATTAACAAATTGAAGGAGAAAAACCATATGATCATCTCAATAGATGCAGAGAAAGCTTTTGACAAAATTCAACACCCATTTATGATAAAAACCCTGCAGAAAGTAGGTGTAGAGGGAACTTTCCTCAATATAATAAAGGCCGTATATGACAAGCCCACAGCCAACATCATCCTCAATGGCGAAAAACTGAAAGCATTTCCACTAAGGTCAGGAACAAGACAAGGTTGCCCACTCTCACCACTCTTATTCAACATAGTTTTGGAAGTTTTAGCCACAGCAATCAGAGAAGAAAAGGAAATAAAAGGAATCCAAATCGGAAAAGAAGAAGTAAAGCTGTCACTGTTTGCAGATGACATGATACTATACATAGAGAATCCTAAAGATGCTACCAGAAAACTACTAGAGCTAATCAATGAATTTGGTAAAGTAGCAGGATACAAAATTAATGCACAGAAATCTCTGGCATTCCTATATACTAATGATGAAAAATCTGAAAGTGAAATCAAGAAAACACTCCCATTTACCATTGCAACAAAAAGAATAAAATATCTAGGAATAAACCTACCTAAGGAGACAAAAGACCTGTATGCAGAAAATTATAAGACACTGATGAAAGAAATTAAAGATGATACAAACAGATGGAGAGATATACCATGTTCTTGGATTGGAAGAATCAACATTGTGAAAATGACTCTACTTCCCAAAGCAATCTATAGATTCAATGCAATCCCTATCAAACTACCACTGGCATTTTTCACAGAACTAGAACAAAAAATTTCACAATTTGTATGGAAACACAAAAGACCCCGAATAGCCAAAGCAATCTTGAGAACAAAAAATGGAGCTGGAGGAATCAGGCTGCCTGACTTCAGACTATACTACAAAGCTACAGTAATCAAGACAGTATGGTACTGGCACAAAAACAGAAAGATAGATCAATGGAATAGGATAGAAAGCCCAGAGATAAACCCATGCACATATGGTCACCTTATCTTTGATAAAGGTGGCAGGAATATACAGTGGAGAAAGGACAGCCTCTTCAATAAGTGGTGCTGGGAAAATTGGATAGGTACATGTAAAAGTATGAGATTAGATCACTCCCTAACACCATACACAAAAATAAGCTCAAAATGGATTAAAGACCTAAATGTAAGGCCAGAAACTATCAAACTCTTAGAGGAAAACATAGGCAGAACACTCTATGACATAAATCACAGCAAGATCCTTCTTGACCCATCTCCTAGAGTAATGGAGATAAAAACAAAAATAAACAAATGGGACCTAATGAAACTTCAAAGCTTTTGCACAGCAAAGGAAACCATAAACAAGACCAAAAGACAGCCCTCAGAATGGGAGAAAATATTTGCAAATGAATCAACTGACAAAGGATTAATCTCTAAAATTTACAGGCAGCTCATGCAGCTCAATAACAAAAAAATAAACAACCCAATCCAAAAATGGGCAGAAGACCTAAATAGACATTTCTCCAAAGAAGATATACAGACTGCCAACAAACACATGAAAGAATGCTCAACATCATTAATCATTAGAGAAATGCAAATCAAAACTACAATGAGATATCATCTCACACCAGTCAGAATGGCCATCATCAAAAAATCTAGAAACAATAAATGCTGGAGAGGGTGTGGAGAAAAGGGAACACTCTTGCACTGCTGGTGGGAATGTGAATTGGTTCAGCCACTATGGAGAACAGTATGGAGGTTCCTTAAAAAACTACAAATAGAACTACCATATGACCCAGCAATCCCACTACTAGGTATATACCCTGAGGAAACCAGAATTCAGAAAGAGTCATGTACCAAAATGTTCATTGCAGCTCTATTTACAATAGCCCGGAGATGGAAACAACCTAAGTGCCCGTCGTCGGATGAATGGATAAAGAAGATGTGGCACATATATACAATGGAATATTACTCAGCCATAAAAAGAAACGAAATTGAGCTATTTGTAATGAGGTGGATAGATCTAGAGTCTGTCATACAGAGTGAAGTAAGTCAGAAAGAGAAGGACAAATACCGTATGCTAACACATATATATGGAATTTAAGAAAAAAACAATGTTATGAAGAACCTAGGGGTAAAACAGGAATAAAGACACAGACCTACTGGAGAACAGACTTGAGGATATGGGGAGGGGGAAGGGTGAGGTGTGATAGGGCGAGAGAGAGACATGGACATATATATACTAACAAACGTAAGGTAGATAGCCAGTGGGAAGCAGCTGCATGGCACAGGGAAACCGGCTCGGTTCTTTGTGGCTGTCTGGAGGGGTGGGATAGGGAGGGTGGGAGGGAGGGAGACAAAGAGGGAAGAGATATGGGAACATATGTATATGTATAACTGATTCACTCTGTTATAAAGCAGAAACTAACACACCATTGTAAAGCAATTATACCCCAATAAAGATGTTAAAAAAAAAATCTTAATTGATTTCTTCCTCTGATCATGAAAATAATTCATACCCATTATGTGTGTATGTGTGTGTATAAAGTATGTATTGTCTTTGTATACAGATATGTCCTAATTGTAGATTAGATTTCAGATTTAAAATATGTATTATAATTATATATGCACATAGAGTATAATAGAAGTGAGATAATATGATACATGCTATTCAATAAATTGCATTTTTCACTAGAGACTGTATCTTGAACCAGTCAATTTAGATAGAGCTATTTTTACATGGTTGTATGGTAGTCCATTATTCATTAATCAATCTCTTATCAATAGATTATCAATTAACAATTAACTGTAAATGGATGGGCATTTTAATTATTAACAATTCTTTTTTCTTTCCAGGATTGCTGAATGAGTAACTGATCAAATATCTTTGGGCATGAATGACAGCATTTCAGTTGGAGTAACCCCTAGAAATTTCTTGTATAATTCCAAGAATGTTTATTTCTTATAATTTCTGTGTCTCACAAAAAATAAACCAATCCCAATTTTTATTAAATAATTTTATTTAAATCATCTAAACGTACCATGCGTTAGATTGGTTTTTAGAGCTCTGAATGGACTGAGAGTAATTTATAAACATTATCTCATTCTCGACAAATCGTGATAAGAAGTTTCAACCCTTAGTCAAACGTTGCCATGTTTATAATTAAGGCTCAGACTAAACTTTCCTCGAATGAGAGGTATTTGACCATTAGCAATCACAGAGTGCTTCCGGCTAAACCAGAGAGGCCAGTTTCACTGTTCGCAGTAAAAAAAAAAAAGGAGCATCGAAGTACCAGAAGCAACCTGGTGTGGGTGGATGCACCCTGTTGGCAACTGATAGATTCTTGCTGACTATGGTCCATTAGAGCTTTTTAAGGCATATGTGGAGAGATGGGGGCCGAGAAAGGGCAGTCTCAGAATAAATTCTACTAGAAGGGACCATTTCTGATAAGACACACTTGAACCCAGAGAGAAGTTCCTTGACAGCTGAATGAGGGCTTTCTAACCATGAGCCATCTCTGCTTAGGTAATACCTGGACTCACATCGCCAGGAATAGCTAAACTGTCAAGGAAGACTTCCTGAACTTTGTTATTTATAAATTACACATTTGTTCAATGATGTCTTCAAATCATTTAACCAGCATGGCTTGGCACGAAGGTATCAATATTTGACCTAGAATCAGTCACTTCTGTGTCTTCTTTAGAAAAAGGTGAGGCTTTTCTTTTCATAAGGTGTTCAAGTCCTAGGGGGTCACTTTCAGGGTCATAGGTGATAAATTATAGCAAAAACATTATTTAAAATATGTTGTTTTAGCATAATACACTGTACCTTTCCTTATGGAAACGAAAAATGCTTGTTATAACGTCAATGTATATTTTGTTGGCTTATGAATGAAGGCCCTTATAAGCATTTAACTAAAAATGCGTTATATTTATTTATTGAAGATTTATGTAAAATGTTATTGACAAAATCAAAATCATAGAAGCTGCCTCTCTGAAGAATCCCTATACAGGTTTTTTTTAAAAAAATAAAATTATTTATCTTTTTGTCTGCGTCAGGTCTTCGTTGCGGTGCGCGGGCTTCTCACTGCAGTGGTCTCTCCCATTGCGGAGCTCGGGCTCTAGGCGTGCGGGCTCAGTAGTTGTGGCTCACGGGCTCTAGAGCGCAGGCTCAGTAGTTGTGGTGCATGGGCTTAGTTGCTCCGTGGTATGTGGGATCTTCCCGGACCAGGGCTTGAATCCGTGTCCCCTGCATTGGCAGGCGGATTCCTAACCACTGCGCCACCAGAGAAGTCCCCTATACAGGTTTAAGATAGGAATAATGAAAGGTGGCTTACAAAATAATGACATTTTCAGAAAAGTATATTGATATGTAAATATATGCTAGCCAAAGCTCCTTGATGAGTGGTTTTCTTAATTATGATGACTGTGTAGGAAAAATACTAGTGAAAATATCTACTCTCTCCTGGTTAAAAAAATTAACGTTTTTTCCCCCCAGTAAAAGTAGAGGCACTTTAGATTTTAGGACCCTCTTGGCTCCTGAAACCTAAGGGCTGCTTTAAAAATGGCCCTTTCAGCTTTTAGCAGCAGCCAGTTTAAGTCCACAACAGAGACGCCTAACGACTGTCCTTTAAATGGCAGGCTGCCGTTTTGGAAAATCGTAGCTTTTTGAAAGAAGAAAAAATCTAGTAAGCCATTTAATTCACCCCTTTGGAACTAGATGTAAGTTAAGGAAAAAATAAGTGGGGTGAGCAGAAAAGATGCTGAATTCCTATTTTAAAACTCTTTCAACGTTTGGTCAAAGTGGAGTCTATCATGAAAGCCTCCAGAATAGCTGTTCAAATAGAATCGTTTTAAAAAACTCAGCTTCCATTAAAGAAGAAAGATGAAAAAAAACCCAAGATAAAAATAAAAAAGGTGGATGCCTTTCTGCCACTTGCACCTGGACAAGGAGAGTTAGCAGACAACTAACGAATGGGCGACCTCAGATGGTAGAATTTATGCACCTGACACTATCACAACATTGTTAATCGGCTATACTCCAATATAAAATAAAAAGTTTAAAAATAAATAAATAAAATGGAAAGATTTAGCAAAACAAACAAACAAAAAAATGAAAATGTATTATAACCATGAATAAAAAAGAATGTGTGAGTGCACAGGGATATTTAAAAAAAAGGGGATGGGAGGGACTCTTGCACAGAAGGAAGCCAGCTTACAAACGTAAAATGAATAATAGAATTTAAAAATCTCTGCTCTACTACCACCTCTATTATCAATTCAGGCAAGGATTATCAATGGATGTGAAGACCATTATGTAAATGTTTGTGGGGGAACAAGATAGTCACACAGTCTTCACGTGTTACCCACAGATGATGCGTTCAATACAAACAGGAAAAAGGTACTTTTACAATGGATAAATCTGACACATATCATGTTAAAGAAGAGATCAGCCTTTTGCTCATCGACAATGGGATCGACACACATGGCACGCCTCCTGACGTGATGCAAGGAAAGTATAAACCGTCACCCACGTAGCATTGAAGCTTCCAAAGAACGTTCAACCTGATATAGTTACGAGGTAAGAATCAGAAGAATCCAGATCAGGAAACAGTCTACATCTGCAAGACAATTAGCTGGATTCTTCAAAAATATCAATGTCATGAAAGACAATAACAGGCAGACCTAGGGCCTGTCCTAGGTTACAGGGGGCAAAAAAGAGGCCTGGCAGCCAAAAGTAAGGGGGATTCCTTGGTTGGATTCTGGATGTCACACACACACAGAGCACAGCTGTAAAGAACATTTTGATGACAATAGGGAAATTTGAATGAGGACTTAATATTCTTGTGTAATATTACATTTGTTTCATGTGATAATCATGTTGTAGTTGGGAAGGAGAATGCCTTTGCTCTTAGGAGACACATAGTGGGGAGTTTAAGGTGAATTATCATGTTGCAACTTATTTTTAAATAGTGGAGAAAAATGGAAATAAATATACACGTGTGTATGTGTGTGTGTATATATATATATACAATTATGAAATACAAATATTTGGAAGAGAAATAAAGCAAAATACTAATCTGTCGAGAATTGGTAAATCTAGACAAAGGATTGAGTGTTCATTATATTACTGCAACATCTTTGTAGGTTTGAGAACTTTCAAAATAAAACATTGGGGAGATAAAGAAGACTTTAAGTCTAATGGGAACTTAATTAAAACACAGTCATTCCTTTCCTTGTACAGGGACGTGTAAACAGGCCTGGGTCACAGTGTGAATGAGATCGACTCTTCTTGCCTCCCACACCTCACCTTGTTAGAGATCTGGCCTTTGTGTCCAGCATAAGAAATTACAATGTTCAGCGAAGTTAGGATCACTTAGCTAAAAGGAATGACAAAGATACTATCTGTTCTAATTCCTCAACTAAAGGCAAGTAATGGAAAAAAACATGTTATGATTAGTAATTTTTGACTTTCCTCTTATGGCTCTCATTAATTTATCTTTGACTCCACCAGTGAGCGCTCAGGGTCAAAGCTATGTGCTAGGCACCAGGGCCACAGAGATGACCAAGATGGGGCCTGACCATCTGGAAGCCCAGCTCTCTGGTGAGAGCTAAGTCACATTGAGAAACATGTAAACACACCTTAACGCTTAACAAGTTGCCCCAGCTTGTATGCATTTTTTTAAGAAATCATACTTTCATAAATTTTATAATATTAACTATTTGGTGTCTGAAACATCAGTCTACTAATGTCTATAACGGAAAAAGGATGTGGAGGCATGGCATGCTTTGAAGTTGGCAGGTTCTAGCCTTTGTTGTCTGCTGAGATGAAACTGTGGCTTGGAGTGGGTGATGTAGATGTGTTTATCTCACTCTGTAGAAATGTTTATTAAAAATCTCTCAGCTCTCTCGTCAGGAGTGGCCATCTGAAAACCATGAGTAACTCCCTTGGAGAAAGAATTTGCTTACTGAGAGATAGAAGCCAAGGGTTTCTCAAATTTGTGGCATGGTACCCTGCATGGACATAGTCCCTTAAGAAGACAGGGATATTTCTAAGTGGACGGAATGCAGAGGTTGATAAGACAATGGCTGTAACATCTGTCCCATCTTCATCAGATGGTTTATGTAACCAGTCTAGCTTTCTGTGCTGGTGTTTCTTTTTTTTTAAAAATAATAATAATTTTAAAATTCTCATTTATTTTGAAAATGGGTAAAATTAATATTGAAATTATGATGAGGAAACATACACTATGTTGACATAGATGCTATTCTAGTTTTCAATATATTTATCTTGACAATCCAATGTACATGACCTTTTTAAAAATATATGTATATTT
The DNA here is from genome assembly GCF_000442215.2 of Lipotes vexillifer. Lineage (NCBI taxonomy): Eukaryota > Metazoa > Chordata > Mammalia > Artiodactyla > Lipotidae > Lipotes > Lipotes vexillifer. The sequence goes on along the minus strand of NW_006778672.1, from coordinate 318,707 downwards.
ATTTAAAAAATTTTATTTTATATTGGCATACAGTTGATTAACAATGTTGTGTTAGTTTCAGGTGTACAGCAAAGTGATTCAGTTATACATATACATGTATCTATTCTTTTTCAAATTCTTTTCGCATTTAGGTTATTACACAATATGGAGCAGAGTTCCCTGTGCTATACAGTAGGTCCTTGTTGGTTATTTTTTTTTAAGTACGTTTCTTTTTTTGTTTTTAAAGATTTATTTATTATTTATGTATTTAATTTATTTTTGGCTGTGTCGGGTCTTAGTTGTAGCACACGGGATCTTCGTTGAGGCTGCGGGATCTTTCGTTGTGGCGCAGGCTCTTCGTTGTGGTGCATGGGCTTCTCTCTGGTTGTGGTGTGCAGGCTCCAGGGCGTGTGAACTCAGTAGTTGTGGCACATGGGCTTAGTTGCCCTGAGGCATGTGGGAGCTTAGTTCCCTGACCAGGGATTGAACCTCCGTCCCCTGCATTCTTTAATCCAGGACCACCAGGGAAGTCCCTGGTTATCTGTTTAATTTAATTTATTTATTTACTTATTTATTTTTTTTTGGCTCTGTTGGGTCTTCGTTGCTGCACGTGGGCTTTCTCTAGTTGCGGTGTGCGGGCTTCTCATTGTGGTGGCTTCTCTTGTTGCGGAGCATGGGCTCTAGGTGTGTGGGCTTCAGTAGTTGCAGCAGGCGGGCTCAGTAGTTGCGGCATGTGGGCCCTAGTGCAGGCAGGCTTCAGTAGTTGTGGCACACGGGCTTAGTTGCTCCTCAGCATGTGAGATCTTCTCGGACCAGGGCTCGAACCCGTGTCCCCTGCATTGGCAGGCAGATTCTTAACCATGAGCCACCAGGGAAGCCCCCCTGGTAATCTGTTTTAAATATAGCAGTGTGTATATGTCAATTCCAAACTCCCAGTTTATTCCTCCCCCCATCCTTTTCCCCTGGTAACCATAAGTTTGTTCTAAGTCTGTGAGTCTGTTTCTGTTTTGTAAATAAGTTCATTTGTATCATTTTTTTTTAAGATTTCGCATATAAGTGATATCATATGATATTTGTCTTCCTCTTTCTGACTTACTTCACTTAGTATGAAAATCTCCAGGTCCATCCATGTTGCTGCAAATGGTACTATTTCATTCTTTTTTATGGCTCATATTCCATTGTATATATGTACCACCTTTTTTTATCCATTCTTTTATCGATGGACATTTTTAATTCAATAAAAATGTATCGAGCACCAGTGAAATGTCAACACTATGTTAGATACTGGGAATGCAAAAATAAATAAAACTAATTTCCCACCTCGGAAGAAACTACAGACCCGTGAGATGAAGGGGGAAAGAGGAAGCAGACGTGTAAAGTAAGTAAGTGTAAAGGTGCTATTCATCCTATAACAGAAATACATTAAGAACATTTCCTTAAAGTAAATCACAAAATCAGAATTTCACGTAAATGAGGGAGGGGAGAGAGTGTCATTCGAGGAAGGAGCAGTGTGATAAGAAGGATGTTGAGGGACTGTCCAGAGTCTGTCCCGTGGGGAGACGGGACGTGGAGAGCTGTGCGGATGTGGCTGGAGGTGTAGACAGAAGCTCAACCACGGAGGGCTTGGAGAACATGCTGCATCTGGACACTGGCTGATAAGACTGAGAATTCTAGTATTTGAAGCATGGAAACGAAATGACCAGAGTTGCCTTTTGCTGCTCTGACAAATATCACTGCAGGTGGAAGAAGGGTATAAATGAGTGAGATGTTGAGAGTGTGGACTCCAGGGGATGCGGTTGATAGACCTGTTCTTGGGGATGAGGACTTGAGAGCAATCCCCCGGTTTGTGGCTTCGGTGCCTGAGAGTCACTGAGCGTGGCATTCAGTGACAAGGGGGATTC
>NW_006778672.1:297880-316817 GCF_000442215.2 Lipotes vexillifer | reverse complement strand
CATTCAGTGACAAGGGGGATTAAGCAGGAAAACAGGTTTAACCACGACTGATTTGCCATGTTAAATTTGAGGCGCCATTGGGTCGGCCAGTAGGTTGTTGGATACACAAGTCATAAGGACTAGAGAGTAGTCTCCCCTAAAGAGGAATGGATTCACAGGTCATCAAAATATGACTGTTAAGAGTTGAAAGGGTAAAGAGTAGATAAGATGAGCGAAGGAGGGTACATACAGCCAGAGATAAAAAGACAGAAAGCTTTGCCTTTAAAGAGTGGGTGAAGGACAGAGAGTCATCAGAGGGACCCTGAAACCCAAGAGTACCTCATCCTCCTTCACATCACAAGTGAACTCGATTGAGAGTCTTAACTGGTAGGACTGTTTAGGGTCCAGAGTGTATCCAAAGGCAGACAGCCAGCAGAGGGTCGCTACCGTAGTGCCATCTTACAGCTACCTGGTATGTCTCCATTCAGACACTGATGTATTAGAAAAAGCGCTGGAATTAGCAAAGCTGGATTGAGTTCCAATTTTTCCATTTGTCATATGACCTTGGGCATGGCGTTTAACTTCCGAGCCTGGGGTTTTCATCTGTAAAATTGGGACCAGGGTAGCATATAATGCCTGTTATACCTATTTCATGGGGTTCTGGACAGTCAGATAACACATTTGATAATGATTTGTGAACTGCAAAGTGCATTGGAATTGAAGGGCTCTATAATCACTCCTGGAGCTTTGGAGTTTACCTTGGCTGATATCCTTGGACCAGAATGGAAATGGAGTAAATCGGGGCAAATTGGGGCCAGAGTGTATACAAGGATTTGCTCAATTTTCAGTCTTTTCTTTAAGTGAAGGCCTTCTTGAAGGAGTGCAAAGCAGGCAGCCGGGAAAAATATGCTATTTTATTTCCTTGTTTGGCTTTTAAACAGTTAATCCCTTATATTTGTAAATCAGCTCCCTCATGAGGTTGGGCTCATGGGTACCAGGTTAGCTGTGTGATGGAGTAGATGCTGCTCAGGGCTCTGCCCAGATTCCCTTAGATCCCTGCATTCTTGGACTTTTGCTGAGCACTCATCTCCCGCTGTCCTCCCCCCACCCTCCACCCGCTTACTACTCCCCTCCCACTTCAGTGTGTCTGGGGTTTTTACAGCTCCGCATTCTTTCTGGAGGGCTGCCCTTGGGCCACTGGAGCTGCTTTGTCCACCTACACAGAGTCCAAAGCCCCTGGAGTTTGCATTCCCCTTCTGACTCCCAGTCCACAGCCTGTAGCCAAAGACCAAAGGGTGCCACGCCTAGCTCCCTTGCCTTGAGCAAGGATTAACCCAACCCCGGGCACAGTTTTTACCCGCCCCCTTTCTGGTTTTCCACTGGGGCGCTTCCCTAACAAACCCCATGCTTATGCTTCCTCATCTCAGGGTGGGGTCTGCCTCTGGGGCACCTAAGATAAGGACACTAACTTGAATACCTGAAGATATTTCCACCTGCTCCCTTCTCATACCAAACCATTTGGTATTAAGTTTCAATGTACATAAATAGTTTTGTTTTTATTTTCTATAATTTTTATATAAAAGTTAGAATGGTGATATGGAGAAGTCTATGAATAAATTGATAGACCTAACCTAGAGTCCTATAAAATATCCCTCACAATTTTGAAAGTCTAAGCCAAATCATTATAATTATGCAATGTTTTGGTTTAAACCTATAGTGTGAATCCCACGTGTTAAGGCATGCTGTGTGTCAGACCCTGCGATCACTGCTTTGCATGCATTATCTTATTTAATCTCCTTAACAAGTCTACAAGGCTGGGCTTATTATCCCCAACTTACAGATGAAGGAACCGAGGCTCTGGAAGTGAGGTAACTTGTACCAGGTCACACAGTAGGTGGCTGAACACTGAGTTTGAACTCCTAAGCCCATGTAATTGCCATCAAATTTTATTGCATCAAAATGGATAAAATAACAAAACACATTTCAATCCAGTTTGGTCCTTGTTAATTAGAGGTAAACAGGAATGTGTTCTTTTGCAGCATTCTTGATTTAAAGTTGTTCAAAATCCCATGAAAACTTTTATACAATATAAAGTGTTTGAAGTTACTCATAAATAATCTTTTCTCTTCTGAGTGGTTTGGAAAGGAGGATGCTCTAGTAGTAAAGAGAGATCCTGTCCTGAAAGACTCCTGGACAGTGTGTCTAAGTGAAGATAGAATTCTTTGAAAAATGATCATTTTTGGTATTTTAGGCCACTTAAGAATATTACATCAGTTCCCTTTCGACATTTAACTGATGATATAGTAGAAAAGTTGAGAAAGACAGTCCTTTGAACCACTAGACTCTTTGTGTCTCCAGCTATCTGCACAGTGGATTAAATAGTGCTTTTCTTTTGAGGGTGTTTCAAGAATGATTAAACACACTGTTTTCATAATTTTAATCAGTTTTCATATTACCTTGGCCCCAGGAAAGGCTATGGGCAGAATTCAATCAGGCCAAGAAAGAGTCACGATACTTGCTCTGGGAGTTGTTTGAAAATTCTCAAAGGATATGTGGTCAAGTCCACTTTTGTGTGATGACAGATGGACCATATATTTCTCTAAAAAGTGAGCCATGTCTCTGAAAAGGCTGTAGCTGCTAAGTTATAGCAATGAAAAATGCAGAAGTTTATCAAGAGGAATGGTGTGTGACCTTATAGAATACACGGCAGCTAAATAAAAACAGTGTTGCAGGAAATACTGAAAAAAAAAATCCATGTGCCAATGGAGGGGAAGGCTAGAGGTAAGGAAAGTTCAGAGACAGCCTGGCCCTGAAAGTCTGATTTAGCCTCTTGCCTGCGAACTGAGCACGTAAATGAGAGAGGCGTGCTCTCCAACGTGCTGAGTGGCAAAAAATTAAGAACAGCTGAGTTTCTGTGCGAGACAAAATGGCCTTCCAAACCCCACTCCTTTCTATGGGAAGCAGCTGCCCAAATGTTTTACCATTCCATAAAGTTTCCCAAGTATGTGCTTGCTTCAGTTGTTTTTAATGTGCTTCTTGAATACTGTACCTGAAATAGCTTCTGTAGGCTGGTAGCTGAGATGTGTGCGTTCTAAATGGAAATAGTCCTTCGAGCCAAGGTAGCAGGGTGGGCGTTTGTGAGAACAGAGGCATGAACGTTGACTCATTTAGAAAAACGATGCATCCCAGCGAGCCAGAGAAACAATGGGATGGTGAGGAAGAGATGGAGGCGTGTATAGAAAAGAAATGGGGACCAGAAAGCTGAGATGGGGGTTGAAAGACATTGGAGGGAGGTGCCAAAAATATCTAATCAGACTTGTGAAGAAAAGCTCCAATTTCAGATGGTACCTTTTGAGTTTGAAATCCATCCTCATGGACTCAGCAGACCTCTCTGTGTTTACCAGTTTTCCCTGTGTTGGATTCTTTGGCCCATTCTAAATCTTTAGCCTTCTGTCCTCAAAATTTTACTTAAGATGCTTCAAATCTAGGTAGATCTTGCCCAAGGAGAAACATATCCAAATTCATATGACAGATTTGAAATCATATTTATTTAAATAGACACTCTATTTCCATGAGACTACTCTGGACACTAAAAAAAAAAAAAAAAAAGAGAGAGAGAGAGAGAGAAAAGAGCCCAAGTAGCTGTGCTCATTCACATCTCTCTTCCTGTGTGTGCTGAGAATGTCAAATGGCCACTGCGCTCCCCTCCAGGGAGTTTATAATCAAGCCCAGGACCCAGTTAGATGAGAAAAAAAAAGGCCTTTTCTTTAGTCTTAACGAAGTCGTATTCTTTCTTCCACCAATCCTTGCCCTCAGTAAAAAATAAAGTAAAAATTTTAAACCTGTTTATAAAAAAAAAATGTTTCCACCTATTAGGCCGTAATAAGGAACAAGAGTTTTATTTAGTGTGGCGGCAGAATCACGTCATATTTTCCCTCTGTCCTGAACCCATGCCTAAGGAACTCTAAGAAGCAGGCTTCTTCCGATAATCATTTTTTCCTCAAATGTTAAGTGTTTGCCAAATCCATAGAATGATCAATGCCTAGCACTGTTTTAGATGTTAGAAAACATGTAGTAGATATGAGACCATCCTACCTTCAGCCTGAAATACAACAGAGAGACACACAAATCTGAGGGTCGATATGGAAATATTTTTACATAAAATTCAGGGATGCAGATTCAAATGGCTACAGGGGCCAGACAGGCAATATAAAAGTGTGAATGTTAGCCTATGTAAGGCATCTGGTTTTGGTGGGACCTATGGTGGAACGGAAGACTTTGAAATTAAAAAAAAAAAATCTTAACAAAGCACTGACCAAAAAACACATCAGATTTGGCAGATATGGCCTGCAACTGTAAGTAGGCCAGGTCTGGCCCAGATACATGGAATACTTAAGTGATTATATGACTGACCTGGGGAGAAATAAGGAAAGTCTTAAAAATCATGCCAGCAGCTTGGAGATTAAGTAGCCTTTATCAGGGAAGGTTTTCTAGGAAAAAAAAAAAAATCATTAGCTGTGGTCTAAAATAAGGATGCATTTTACTGCATTGAAGACCCAGAGACTGCAGGAGAGCCCAGCAGACTGAAATGACCTGTTCAAACTAGTATTTCTCATCTAAGTATCCCTCTTACACCATCACATGCTCTTAGCTCGTTCTAACACATTTATTTTGACTCTGGGAAGGACAAAGAAGAGAGATGGAAAGGAGGGATGGTGGGGCTGAGACCAAAGGGAAGGACCTTTTCCTCCTCTTCCAACCAGGTAAATAGAAGGGCTGGTTCTAGAGAAGAGCAACCAATTTCACAACCCTGCTCACTGCGACTGCGGGAACCAAAATCAGCTGTACACTGCAGCAGGAGTAAACCCAGGAGCGGAGTGCTTGTTCCTAATTCTAGGATGATGAATCACATATATTTATTTCAATGTCAGAGAAAAATTTCCTGAGAACCTTCTGTGAGCATTAAGATGTCATCTATTTCAAGGGGGAAGAAGGCTCCAGTCTTTCTCTCTCTGAAGCCACATTATTCTCCAGCACATTAATTGGTCCCGTTAGATTGATTTTTTTTTTTTTTTTTTTTTCCGATACGCGGGTCTCTCACTGCCGTGGCCTCTCCCGTTGCGGAGCACAGGCTCCGGACGCGCAGGCTCAGCGGCCATGGCTCACGGGCCCAGACGCTCCGCGGCATGTGGGATTTTCCCGGACCGGGGCTCGAACCCGTGTCCCCTGCATCGGCAGGCGGACTCTCAACCACTGCGCCACCAGGGAAGCCCTAGATTGATTTTTGAAAGATGAAACCTTGCTGAGGAAAAATTCTGATTTCCTGGTGTAATTATCTTCTGAGTACTTATCTTCCTAGGAAAAAGCTCTTTACCAAAAGCTCTTTCGTGGCTAGTTTCGAGGAAGGTTTTTTAAACTGTGTTTTAACATAGCATTTTAAAGTACAGATAAGAATGGTTCTGTTGAGGATTTAAATTTTTCTTTAAAAGAATTTTAGGTGTTAGCAATTGCCTGAAAAGCAGAGGCCTGAAATAAATGAGCAGAGATGTCTCAAAAATCAGAGTGTGTCTGACAAGTAAGAACCTCAGTATCTGAAGCACTTTAGGGATGATGCACATGGTCTAACGCTCCATCCAAGGCTTGAGTTTCTTCTGTGATACAGTATTTGTTGATAATCTATCCTCTGAAGTCTTCTAGTTTTGAGGAAATTTAGTCTCTTAATGAAACTCACTCCATTTTTCTTGACTTCTCAAGTCATTCAGAAACTCTTCCTTAAAGTAAAAAAGATATATATATCTTTTTATTACTTCCAGTGACTATGGTACACACTAAATAAATTTAAATCTTCTTGCAAATAGATTTCATATACTTGAAGATAACTATTATCTTACTCTAGATAGAATCATTAAATCCTGTTTCCCTTTCTGTTTCATTTTTCTAGTTCAATTATAATATTGCTAGTACAAAAGATGTGAGAATGTTTTCCATGGTCAGATAGCTGTTTTTTCTAAATTCAGTGAGGGGCAGGATGGAGTCGATGTACATAGTATGTATCTACCAAGATCTCTCCTGGACTGGAAGTTGGAAGAAAAAGTAAAATTCATAATAGATCTGATTTCTGGGCTTGCGACCTCTACAAATCTAAAGGAGGGCTTTACACTGCTAAGGGCTATGTCATGAAAGAGTACATGTGGATGAATGGCATGTCAGCTCTTAGATGGGGGTAATCTGGGAAGACTTCATGAAGGAGGTGAGATACACTCAGGAGCTGGAAGACCGGAAGGTACATTGTTATAACAAACTGGATCACAATTCAGACGTCAAGAGTTACTCTTAAAGGAGCGGCTTTCTTACTACCTGCTTAAGGCAGAGACTGATAAATAAAACCAAAGCAAATTTAGGCCAAAATACTTTTCACTCTTTGACAGCAAACTTTTGTGTGTCTACAAGCTTTTGAGAATTTGTCAGGTGGTTCCAAATGTAGTTGGTATTCTTTAAAAAATAATGTAATTTATTAAAAATAATAAAGGAAGTGTAATTGTAGCCCTAAATTTCAGTTGTAACATTAAGAAATATGAGATGGGATAGGGTAACGTTAAGGTACAAACAATACAGTCAGAAAATACAGCCATTGAGAAAATATACAGATTAACTACCTGCATTTAATCAATCACATGAGGCAACTACTTGGATGCAGTTTGCATTGCCCATTCAAAGTATGAGAATAACAGAATTTTAGAATTAGGAAAAGAGTTAGAGTTTTATGAAGGAAACATTTCTACCCAATATAGGAATCACCCAACGTGGAAATAATAGTATACTTCATTGATGTCGTTGAAAATTTGTTGGATGCACCCTCCACCCACCGATTATAGTTTAGTTCCTAGTTATTTTATTCAACAACACCAAATGTAGTTGGTATTCTTATTCTGAGTATACACCAACATGGATTTTTATCTGAGTGAAATAAATTTTCTTAAATGACTTGATAACTTTTCTTAGTATGTGACAAATTCATGTAGAGATTTTAACATGAATATATTAGATTAACTATGCATCCCCCAAGTAATTTCTTTATGATAAAATTAAAAACATTTTTTCACCCTTCGTAAATCATTAGTCTTTGTTGAGCGTTTTCTTCAGCTTTCCATCAGTGTTTCCCCTCTAGGCTGAAACCAAGCATGGAGAATTTCACCTTACCAGACAGGCCTTTTTGGAAACCATAAGCAATGGTAAGGGAGTTTAAGTTTATATTTAACTTCACGTACTTTTTACCACAAATGATATAATATGGGGTATTGAGCAATCATTTTTTTTTTTTTTTGGTATGATTGAGCTAGCTTGCTGGTTTGTTCAATTTTTTACGAGCCACTTATAGATTTATTTAGGTATTTCAGTACACTCGGGCCTCTATCTCTCAGAATTGAGTGTCTGAAGGTTTTTTTTCCCCCCTTTTTGGGTACATAAGTAAGAGGATTTCATACCGGCAAAATATTTCCATGTTGCAAAACAATAAGGTGATTATGTATTATATGAGGTTATTTGGAACCCCCAAATATAAAGAATGTGGAAATAAAATGACATAGATCTCAAATATACTCTACATTGATATGACTTGTGACCGAATTAAAAAAAAAAAGAGGTGGGGGGCCATGTTGGGAGGGTAAGCCATTTGCTTCCTTTTTATTTCCTTATTTAAGGTTTTATGTATTTTAAAAAATGGACAAAATAGGTATTTGAGAAGTTGGAAACATTAAATCAAAAGTGACAAACTTAAACTCAATAGGAGTACCAGAAATTAAACACTGAGACTGGGATCCTGTGTCCTGGAATTCTTTGGAAAGGTGTAGACAGAGCGAGCTCGTGGAAGTCATGAGTATTTGGAATGAAATGGGGAACAGTGCTAGTGGAGCAATTGCCACTTCAAACTGCTGGAAGGTGTGCCCTGAATCTGTCAGCAAGATTTCTGTCTGGGTTGAGTTGGATAAACAAGCAGGGCAAGGAGATCAAACCTAACTAATTTTTACTTTGGGTCTTCATTGGCCCCTGGAGAAAGCGACAATCTCACATTATTTTTTATTATGACTTTTTGGCCTTCATTCTGCTTAAGTTATTCAGTGAGAGTCTTAATATCGGGGTTTTCAGCCCTTATGTGGAATTAGCACCTTCTTAGGCAGACAGTTTTTCCTGAGCTGCCTACAGTTATCACAGCATCAATGATAACTTGTTAATTTCAGAATTTTTGACCACATCACTTACGGGATTTCACTTGTTGGTCCGTAGTTCAGCTCTGATTATTTTAGGTGATGTATTCATTCACCGTGGCTTTGTGTGGCTGATTCTCTCCACGCCTCCCTTCCCCACGGTCCACTAAGTGAAGGTGCTCCTTGAAGAAACTTTAGAATAAAAGAGAGCATAAAACTAACCCCCAAAGTGTCAAGAAGGTAGAGCATATCCTGAATGACCTCTAAACAGAGTTATTTAAATATATCAAAGAGAGAGGAATAAAATAACAGCTATAACAACAAAAACATCACAAGAAAACAGGATTTGGATACCTTTTTTCATACTTTAGTGCAGGAATTTAATATACTAATATGCATTATGGAGCATCAAGAAAGAAGGGATACTGTGTTCCACTTTCCCCAGACTTATTTAAGATTAAAATAATTTTTGGCAGAGCATCTAATAGAGACAATATTTAGCACCACATGCTTTGAGAAGTGCTGTCCTATATTAATTGATCAAAGCTTTTCACATCCAGTGAAGAGCCTTGCTTTTAATATAAGAAAATTCAGTACAGACTTCTAGCTATAAGACAAGTAAGTCCTGAGGATGTAATGCACAGCATGGTGACTATAGTTAATAATACTGTATTGCACGTTTGAAAGTTGCTGAGAGTAGATCTTCAAAGTTCTCATCACAAGAAAAACATATTATAACTCTGGTAACGGATGTTAACTACAATTATTGTGATCATTTTGCAATATATACAAATATCATGATGTCGTACACCTGAAACTAAAATAATGTATGTCAATTATACCTCAGATAAGGAAAAGAAAGACAGTTCAATGCAGGAACCTGGTTATCGCACCCATGCACAGGGTTTGCCAAGTCTGTTTAGCTGTGAATGGGCAGGTCTTCATTTCCCCTCGTCTTTAGGTCTGAGATGGGCCCAGAGCTCATGGGGAAAGCCGAGGGACTCCAGCCTTGGAGGTGTGTTTTATGTCACCTGCATGGCTTTCCTGGGGGTTTCTCTCCAACACGGATGCAACGTAATGAGCTGATGACATTTCAACCAAAGCCAAATTTGCAAAAGCCAATTCATCCAAGAATCAATTCACCCAAGGGCCAGTTTTCTAAATGTACTCTTTTCTAAGCACTTATGAGAAACAGATTCATCATCTTTAGGGATATTCATGCAGAATGAAAGGCTTTAGAATGTGTTTTTGAGAATTTTGAAAAGACCTAGTTGGTGGGTTTCCATGACAGTGTGTGAATGTTTAACCTGCCTTCTGCTGTTCCATATGCAGGGCCTGGGCACAGAGGGGACTCTGTGCTGGGGACACCAGAGGCCTGAGAAGCAGAGGCAGCAACGTTGAGCCTCTGAGAGAGGAGGAGACCGAGGGTCAGAGAGGCGGGAGAGGAAGGTCAGAGGAAGGGGAGAAGGTCAGAGAGAAGAGGATGCATGTTTAAGGCAGGGAGGAGGGTTTGATTTCTTGTCTTCCTCCATATTTCACAGGCTCTGCCGAGCCATCCAGTATGAATTTCTGTGCCCTTTAGAAGTACTTTATTTTAAAAAATGCAGTAATGTAGTGAATTGGTAGATTTGAGAAATAAGGTCTTGCGCGACTACTTTAGTTAACTGGCTTTTGGTGACTTTACCCAGAGCCCGAGGCCCTCGACCTGCTGTGTTACTGCCAAACATCAGTGTTTTGTCTATGATTACATTCCCAGGGCCTTGCACCGGGTCCTCCCCTCCCACCCCGAGGAAAAGGAGGAAAAGCAGGGACTGTTTGAGAGAATAAAGGCAAGAATACATATGTGAAGGTGCGAAGTATTTAGAGCTGAGCTGTCTCCAGGTGCCACCCTGTTTGTTCTCTCCTGTGCGCAGACCTACTGTGGGCAGTTGGACACATTGTTTTTGTTCGGACTTGTTTAGTGGTCTTAAGAAAGCACCTGAAAAGCAAAACAGAGACAAAATGTTGATATAATGTAATTGCTATTTAAGGAGAGACAGTGCGGTGTTTGGCAATTTTTCAAAGTATCTCTGAAACGAAATTGATTTGCACATTTCTCCCTCTTGTCCCTTTATTTATTCTATATTGTTAATAGAATTGTTTCTCCTTCATTGATAAACAACTGTTGTGACTCCTTATTTAACAGAATTTGTCTTTCTCCTTATTTAAAGGAATTTGATTGTTTAAAAATCACTGCTTTCAGCAAGTATCTCAATTCAGTTCAAACAGGACAGCCCCCTGCCCCCAACCCTCCCCGCCATCTTGGTGACAATCTCAACTCTTAATATCCAGACTCACTCAAAATTCTGTACTTTCATTTGCTTTCATCTCAGTGGTTTATACCCATTTAACTTTATGTTTTTGATGATTGTTGTTGCTTCCTTTTCAGTAATGTAAAACTCTGTTTTGAACCAAATGAGATTTTATGTATTACCAAATAAGCTAAGTTTTTAAAAATAACTTAATCTTATAATGACTTCTTTCACCCCACTGCTTATGATATACAATAATGTGGAATGATTACTATATAGGAACTCTTTTGGAAACAAATAGCTTTTCAGCACTTTCGATGGGATATTTCAGAAATTCACAAAACTGAAGAGAATAATATAATGAGCCCACGTGTCCATCCCTCTGCTTCAACAGTTAATAACCCAAAGCCTGTCTTGATTCATCGATAGCCACCCACCCCCACTGGATTATTCTGAAGCCATCCCCAGGCATCATACCATTTTCTCCCTGAATATTTCAGAATGTATTGTTATCTCTTAAGGGTAAGAATTCTTTTACAAATTATAACCATAATACCACTTATAAAAATTTAAAATGTGGTTAATATCAACTTTTCCCTGACTATGGCGTGATGTTTTTTTAACAGTGTGTTCCAATTAGGATCCGTGGCAGATTGAATAGGCTTGAAATTCCAGATTTAATTTCTGCTTGTTAATCCATTCCTGTTGAAATATTACATGTTAAATATTTAATGGGCTTATTTTCCAGGTGTATAAGGACACAGAAAGTTATCTGGGAGGATAGGTGTTTTTCAGAAGTCTTTTGTTATTGTTATTGTGATACTTGTATTAGTACTTGTTGTTGTAGTGGCTTTTACTAATTTGGTGTAGTTTTGCTATTAGATTTAGGGTTAATCTTTTGGGCTGTTATGACGGTTCCCAAACCTTAATTTAGAATCAGTTTTAGTTATGTTTTTACTGTGCAGTGTAATTGAATACAACTAAAGCACCCATACAACAGTTGGAAACGTATTTATCTACAAGGAGGACTATTTATATCAGTGATTCTGGGGCAAGCTCCACAGATTTTAATTACACCCAAGGGAGATAGCCGTACTCAGCAATATCTCAAACTTTTCATGCCTCTAGAGTTCATTACCATAAAATAACTACATTATCTGTCACACCTTATTGCTTAGTTTTTGCCTTTCAAAGCTTCTTTATTAACCGCAATAGTTGGTAGTAACAGAAGACACAAAAGGGCCACCATAATTGTAAATCTAGTCCTTTATTTGGGTGGACTGCTGAAATTATCTGTGGGAACAGTTCATTTTTTATTTTTTCAACTCAAAAGATGCTTGTAGTTTTAACCTAGATTTTGCTTATGAAAAATAGGCTTGAAAACATTGTATGCAGCTAAGTGGACATCAGTAATTACCTCCTTTTTCCACAAAACCTCCCAAACTTTCTCTATGATGCAAGCAATACAAATTCATTATAGAAAAATTAGAAAATACAAGTGAGCACATAAAATAATTGTCAGAGATAACAACTGTTAATCTTTGGTTAAGGGGTTAGAATTTTTCTAATATGATATAATGTAATATAACAAAAGAGTAAAAATCAGGTGTATCTCTATATTCATTTTATAACAATTCAAACTCTCCAATGTATTCTTAACATGCTTTTTTCCTCTCAGAAATATATTATGAACATCTTTTCATGTTAACACACTGGTACTCAATCATTCTTTACTGCTATGTAAGAGTCCACTGTTAGACTGACGTGATATATACATTTATACTGATTCTAATTTTTTGATCTTATTAAAAAACTGTACCAGAAACATTCTTGTACATGTGAGATACATTCTTGTGTATTCTGGTCCAGTTAAATTTTTGTGATAAATTACTAAAAGGAGAATTGGCAAAAGGTGGCAATTTTAAAGGGTTTTGAATCACAATGAAAAGTTGACCTCCATGGAGTTATTCCTCAATATTCCTCTAGACTTTCTTGTGGATAAAGGGATTCTATTTCACCTCAGGCTCACCAACTCTGGGTACTATTATTATTATTATTATTATTATGATTTTTTTTTTTTTTGCGGTACGTGGGCCTCTCACTGTTGTGGCCTCTACCGTTGCGGAGCACAGGCTCCGGACGCACAGGCTCAGAGGCCATAGCTCACTGGCCCAGCCGCTCCGCGGCATGCGGGATCTTCCCAGACCGGGGCACAAACCTGTGTCCCCTGCATCGGCAGGCGGACTCTCAACCACTGCGCCACCAGCGAAGCCCTGGGTAGTATCATTTTTAATCTTTGTCAATCTGATAATGAAAATTTTATCTTGTGTTCTAATGTGCATTTGTTGAATCAATAGAGGGATTGTTTTTTTTGGGTACATTTATCGGACATCTGTATTTTTTCTACAGTGCATTGCTGCTTTGTATTTTTAGAGTTGTTTTATTCTAGAGCATTTATAATTTTTCTCATTAACTTGAAAAGCTTTTGACATATTGAGGAGTTAAGCTTTTAAATACAATACATTTTGTAAATGTTATCCTACTTCATATTTTAATTTTGTGGATTTTGTTGTTATATAGAAGTTATTAGCTCTAAGAGAAAAATTTTACCAATTATCTTTTCTAACATGATAGAGACAGCAGTTTTATGTATATGCCTGTTTCTTGGATTTCTGTTTTAACCAACCCTGGTGCTTTAAACATATGTTTTATTGTCTGATAGGCAAGGCCCCCTCTGCCTACTGTTCTTTGAATTTTTTGTTCTGCTTTGTTTTAAAAAATGTTTTGACTACTTGGTAAATTTATTTTTCCCAAATATTTATTTTTTTCAGATAAAATTTAGAATCTTTACATTGATTGGAATTGAAGCTGCAACTGAGTTCATTTAATAGTTAAATTTGGGTAGAATCAAGAGCTTTATTATATTAAGCCCTCTAGTGAGGAAACATGGAATGTCTCTCCAGATATCCGAGTTTGCATTTTTGACTCCCAGGAGAGTATGAGAGTTTTATCTTCATGGGTTGTCTTTATTCCCTTAGTAAATATTTATCGAGCATTTACTCTGTGCCAGGTGCTGTCCTAGGTGCTGAGGATCCAATGGTGAACCAGACAGTCAGGCTTGCGTCCTGGCGTAAGGAGATAGAAAGTAAACATATGAGCAAGCTAATAAATTTTAAAAACCCAGAATGGGAAGTGGTAAGAAAGCCATGAAAGAGGTTAGTGTGATAGAGGGCAGTGGGGCGAGGGAGCAGCTTTAGCAGTTGGCAGGGAATCCCCTCTGAAGAGAGGATGCTTGAGCAGAGATTTGATTTCTTCTGATGAAGACCCAGTTACCTGGAAGAATATTTCTGGAGGGGGGCAAGCAAATGGGAAACACGGATTCAATTGTGCTTCCTCCTTTGGGGTCAGCGAGATGGGGTGAAGGAGCAGATGAGCGAGGGCACAGGTTGTAAGGAGTTGAGGTTGAGGTGGGCGGGATCAGATCAGATCTGGGAAAAGGAGCTTGGCTTTACCTTATTGCATCAGGAAGTCTCTGAAGAGCTTTAAGCAAGGGAGGGATGTGACCAGGTACATGTTTTTAAAAGATCATGTTGGCTGTGCTGTGGAAAATAGACTGTCAAATGGCAAGGGAGCGCGTGTAGAGGCTTGTCAGGAGACTGCTGCAGAGCAGAAGGAGATGTCAACAGCAAAGAACAGGTCACTTAGGTAAGCTGAGTGCTTAACTCACCGGAGGAAACTCAAGACTGTGCTTTCCCGGGAGGTGGCCTCCAGACCATCTCTGCTGCCTTACAGGGCAAGAGACAGGAGGAAAGGACCCAGGAAACAGGAAAGGACCATGAGTTTTGGTAAGACAACTGCAAACCCACTCAATGATACCAGGTAGTTATTTTAAGAGTATTTATACTGTTTTAAGGTGAGATACTTAATTATTTTTCTAAACCTTGCTCTGAATTTTTCAATCTGTCTTATCTATTAATGACTAGTAATTAAATCTGTAAAGGTTCAATTTAATGAAGATGGTTGTTAATATACCTAAATTCCCCAGACTGCACGTATTAGAGGAGAAAACAGCAACAACCCTGGAAAGCAATGCTACAAAGAATGCAAGAGACCAAAGACAGTTTCAGAGCTTACAGGTGCTATGACTCCACTGGGGATTAAAAAGAAATCTGTGATGGATAGTGGTACAATTTATCTATTTACAAAAATACTTTTTCTCGTTACAGTTTTAGAGAACCTAAAATTTCTATCATTATTTTCATTCTTTCTTAGTTATCTTTATTAATAATTTTGCATTACTTAGTACTTTATAGACACATTTATTTAATCTTCTCTGTTATGATGTCAGCTTATACTTTATTATTTTTATTTCACAGAGAAGAGAAGATTCAGAGACATGAAATCACATGTCCATTAAAGGTCCCTCAGTTGGAAAGTGGCTAACAGGTCATGCAAATCCTGCCTTCTCTTTCCAAGACCAAATTATGCTTCCACCAGTCTGCTAGCTAAAGATATTGGTATAATATTATTTTCTATGAGAACATAACTCAATATTTATAGTTATTTGTTTGAAATTAGCTCTCCTAATCTAGTAAGCAAAATCCTGAGGGCTGGGGCAGGTTTTACAGTGGGGTGGGGGTGGAACAAGCAGGGATTCTGAGGGTGAGAAGGCTGGTGATGTTTGGTTACGAGGCATTCAACAGCCTTGTAGGCCCCCTGGGCTCCATTTGAGACTAACCTCTGTGGTCCAAGACACTCACCTGAGAACCTACTGGGACTCTCTGACTTATATGGAGACAGGGGCAGGAAGGTATGTTTGTGTTGGGTTGAATTTTTGTCTCTTTCATTGAGCTCCTCAAATACTAAGTTTATTTTTTTCTCCTAGGAATAGGGCATACTTTTTAGGAATCCTTCGTTTATCTGATTAGATTTGAAAAAAAAAATTTATCCCTGGTGGAAATCTACCTTATTCCTAACAGCATTACTGTTTGTCTGTCTGTCCTTGACATTTTCTTTTTAAATTTTATTTATTTATTTATTTTTGGCTGTACTGGGTCTTCGTTTCTGTGCGAGGGCTTTCTCTAGTTGCGGCGTTCGGGGGCCACTCTTCATCGCGGTGCGCGGGCCTCTCACTGTCGCGGCCTCTCTTGTTGCGGAGCACAAGCTCCAGATGTGCAGGCTCAGTACTTGTGGCCCACGGGCCTAGTTGCTCCGTGGCATGTGGGATCCTCCCAGACCAGAGCTCGAAACCGTGTCCCCTGCATTGGCAGGCAGATTCTCAACCACTGCGCCACCAGGGAAGCCCTGTCCTTGACATTTTTGTTGTGTGTCAGTAAGAGGAAAGTTCATAGGGAAAAGGATGGATGTAGGCCCTGATATAAGCTTGTTCCCCAAGCCACCCCAGGAACTGAGGTGTTGAAAAGATTTCTTCTCAGACTAGCATCTTTTGGACAAATTTTATCCATAGTCGCTCCTCAAATTCTGTGTGAATTTTTCCCTAGCTTGCTTGGCTTTGTTCATGAGAGTCTGATTCTGGAAGATGGTTCCTCTCCAAATCTCTTGTTGGGGTTTTGTAATTTGGTAGGGGGTGGTGGGGTAGAGTCTGAGTCACAAGCTTTTGCAGCCTGTTTGACCAACTTTTCCCACTCTTAGGATTTGTCTCAGTCTAAACTTAGTTCCCCTGCCCCTTGGTGCTCTTCTAAGGTATACCAAATGACCAAAGTTGTCTATTTGAGAAGTGCTTTAGATCAAAAAGAGTATATAATTTCAAAAATCCAATATGGTCTGCATTTTCTCATAGGTATGAGGAAGTGTCTAAAAGAAATTCATATTTTAAATTGTGTCCTTAAGATATTCCTCAGCCAAAGCAAAAGAACATTGTGGAAATCTTAAAACTCTCTCTCTCCCAAATCCCCTTATATCACAGCTTGGATCTGATAACCTTTACTGTACTGTTATTGCATTATTCCTCTTCCTCCATCCTATGTTCCACTGCTTTCCTGGGCCTCCTTCTCTCCCTCTGACCAGTTCCCCGTCCCTCCTCAACCATCAGAAGCCCTTCTGATTCACTTTGTTATGCAGCAGCAACTAACACACCATTGTAAAACAATTATACTCCAATAAAGATGTGAAAAATAAATAAATTTAAAAAATGTAAACTTTTTTTGCCTTTTTAATTTTTGCTTTTTGCTTGAGTAATTAAAACATTTCTCATTTAAAAAAATTGTAAACATTAAAAAAAAAAGTCTTGACACTCAGTTACCTCCTGAAGTTAAGCACCCATCAGACAGAGAAAACTTCTTAGAGTTGACTGTAAGCCCTGGTCTTATCAGAGCTGAAGGACATTGTGAAGACTTGTCAAAGTTTAGACAGGATAAAGAAAAATTACCAGGGGGACTTAAAATAGTTTTAGGAACCTATAAACCAGGTTAGTTCATATGTTAGCAGAAACCTCCATGTTAAAAATGGTATGGATGGACTTCTCTGGCAGTCCAGTGGTTAAGACTCCATGCTTCCACTGCAGGGGGCACAGGTTCAATCCCTAGTTTAGGAACTAAGATCCCACATGCCATGCTGTGTGGCCAAAAAAAAAAAACAAAAAAAAACAGTAAAACAAAAACTGTATGGAAAAGGCAGAACGGGAAACCACAAGGGTGACTTTAAGGACCCTGAACTGCATAGGAAACCGGAGGGGTTTAGAAAAGATATAGATGGTGGACAGGGTGTCTTAGAGGCACTCATCAAAGTCTGTTCTGTGAAAATAGATTAGACTCTAATCCAGTCCTGCGAGCAAAGAAAGCATGAGTCTGTGGACGACCTCAGGACAGGCTCTTACACATTTTCAATCAGCACTGAGGAGTAGACTGCACAGCAAATGTGACTCCAGCTCTCTCCCCACTTTCTGTAAATGGCATCAAGCTCAAAATGGAGAATTCAGTAGTGAGCATAAACTCTAATGGGAAATAACCCCCATTGCCAGAATGCCAGCATCTCTCTAAGCATTTTGAAAGAGCTTTAGAACTCATAATAAACTGATGAATTTATACATAAAACAATTATAGGTTCCCATCCCGGTCATTTAACCCTGCAGAAGAGAGTCTCTCAATAGCTACGTTTAGAAACTATAAACAAAAAAACCTGGGGAAAAGAGTTGCCTTGCATCAGCCAAGTAACTAAAGGAAACAATGAAGCAAGTGATTAGAAAAGGTGCTGGAAGAGGGGGAATAAAGCACCTAATCTCCTATTTTGCCCCTAAATTCACAAGGTGAAGTTTGTATAAATATTAAAGAGATAAACTTGTAATTTTTTTTTACTTTTGGCGGTACGCAGGCCTCTCACCGCCGCAGCCTCTCCTGCTGCGGAGCACAGGCTCCAGATGTGCAGGCCTAGCGGCCACGGCTCACAGGCCCAGCCGCTTCATGGCACGCGGGATCCTCCCGGACCGGGGCACAAACCCGTGTTCCCTGCATCGGCAGGCGGACTCTCAACCACTGCGCCACCAGGGAAGCCCTGTAATTTTTAAACTGATATAGGCACTCTGATAGATTTATCAATCTTAAATCTTAACTGTTACACAACCTCACCCTTGGAGTTAACAGACTACCCATGGCATGGATATCTGCCTACAGTAAAGGTAGTAGGAGGGCCAAAAGACAAAAGTAGTAAAATCATCCATATCCACGATAAGTAGTTAAGGAATACACACAAAAAAGATGTAAAATATGATGGGGGGAGGAGAGTAAAAATGCACGGTTGTTAAAATGCATTTGAAATGAAGAGATCAGCAATGTAAAATAATCAATAGCTACATATAAACCTCATGGTAACCACAGGCCAAAGATCTATAATAGATATGCACACAAAAAAGTGAAGGGAATACAAACATAACACTAAAGATAGTCATCAAATCACAGGGGAAGAAAATAAAAGAAGAAAGGAACAAAAAAACCCTACACAAACAACCCCAAAACAACAAAATAGCAATAAATACATACCTATCAACAATTACTTTAAATGTAAATGGACTAAATGGCTCCAATCAAAAGACATAGAGTGGCTGAATGGATTTAAAAAAAAAAAAAAAAGACCAAAATCTATGCTGCCTATGAGAGACTTACTTCAGTTCTAAAGACACACACAGACTAAAAGTGAGGGGATGGAAAAATGTATTCCATGCAAATCGAAACAAAAACAAAGCTGGAGTAGCAATACTTGTATCAGACAGAATAGACTTTAAAATAAAGACTATAACAAGAGAAAAAGGACATTACATAATGATCAAGGGATCAATCCAAGATGATATAACAATTGTAAATATGTATGCACCCAACATGGAAGTACCTGATATATAAAGCAAATATTAACAAACATGAAGGGGAAAATTGACAGTAACTAACAATAATAGTAAGGGACTTAAACACCCCACTTACATCAACTGATGGATCATACAGACAGAAAAATCAA
>NW_006778672.1:256423-297870 GCF_000442215.2 Lipotes vexillifer | reverse complement strand
AAGAGTGGCCTTAAATGACACGTTAAACCAAATGGACTTAATATGTGTATAAAACATTTCATCCAAAAGCAGTAGAATATACATTCTTTTCAAGTGCACCTGGAACATTGTCCAGGTTAGATCACATTCTAGGCCACAAAACAATTCTCAGTAAATTTAAGAAAATTGAAATCATATCAAGCATCTTTTCCTACCACAATGGTATGAGACTAGAAATCAATTGAAGAAAAAAAAAAAATCTTCAAAAAACACAAACACATGTAAGATAAACAGTGTGCTGCCAAACAACCAGTGGATCACTGAAGAAATCAAAGAAGAAATAAAAAAATACTTGGAGACAAATGAAAATGAAAACGCAATGATCCAAAATCTATGTGATCCAGCAGAAACAGTTCTAAGAGAAAAGCTTATAGTGATACAAGCCTATCTCAGGAAACAAGAAGTACCTCAAATAAACAACCTAAACTTACACCTAAAGGACTAGAAAAAGAAGAACAAAGCACATAGTAAAAGGAAAGAAATCATAAATATGAGAGCAGAAATAAATGAAATAGAGACTAATAATAGAAAAGAGCAATGAAATTAAGAGTTGATTCTTTGAAAAGATAAACAAAATTGATAAACCTTTAGGTAGACCATGAAGAGAAAAAGAGAGAGGGCCCAAATCAATAAATCAGAAATGAAAAAGGAGAACTTACAACTGTCACCACAGAAGAGATTACTACAACCAACTATATGCCAATAAAATGGACAACCCAGAAGAAATGGACAAATTCCTAGAAATGTACAATCTCCCAAAACTGAACTGGGAAGAAATAGAAAACATGAACAGACTAATTACCAGTAATGACATTGAACCAGTAATAAAACTCCCAAGAAACAAAAGTCCAGAACCAGATGTCTTCACAGGTGAATTCTACCAAACATTTAGAGGAGAGGTAACACCTATCTTTTTCAAACTATTCCAAAAAATTGCAGAGGAAGGAATGCTCCTGAACTCATTCTACAGGACTAGAATCACCCTGATACCCAAAACAGAGAAAAATATCACAAAAAAAAAAATTACAGGCCAATATCACTGATGGACCTAGATGCAGAAATCCTCAACAAAATATTAGCAAATTAAATTCAACAGTACATTAAAAGGATCATACACCATTATCAAAAGGGGGTTGTCCCAAGTGGGATGCGAAGACGGTTCAAAATATGAACATCAATCAACATGATAACCCACATTTTATTCTTCAGTCTGTAGAGACTGAAGAATAAAAATCTTATGACCATCTTAATAGATACAGGAAATGCTTTTGACAAAATTCGGCATCCATTTATGGTAAAAACTCTCCACAGAATGTGTATGAAGGGAACATACCTCAACATAATAAAGGCCATATATGATAAGCCTACAGCTAGCATTATACTCAATGGTGAAAAGCTGAAACATTTCCTCTAAGATCAGGAAGAAGACAAGGATGTCCACTCTTGCCACTTTTATTCAACATAGTATTGGAAGTGCTAGCCACAGTAGTCAGACAAGAAAAATAAATGAAAGGAATCCAAATTGGAAAGGAAGAAGTAAAACTGTCACTATTTGCAGGTGACATGATATTAACAATAGAAAATCCTAAAGGCACTACCAAAAAATATTAGAATTCATCAATGAATTTAGAAAAGTTGCAGGGTACAAAATTAATATACAGAAATCTGTTGCATTTCTGTACATTAACAACAAACTATCAGAAAGAGAAATTAAGAAAGCAGTCCAGTTTACTATCACATCAAAAAGAATAAAATACCGAGGAATGACCCTACTTAAGGAGGTAAATGACTTGAACTCTGAAAATTCTAAGATGCTGATGAAAGAAATCAAAGATGACACAAACAGATTGAAAGATTATACTGTGTTCTTGGACTGGGAGAATCAATACTGTTAAAATTATCATACTACCCAAGGCTACGAGTCTACAGAGTCAATGCAATCTCTATCAAATTACCAATGGTATTTTTCACAGAAGTAGAACAAAAAATTTTTTAAATTATATGGAAACACAAAAGACCCCATAAAGTGAAAGCAAACCTGAGAAAGAAAGATGGAGCTGGAGAAATCAGGCTCCCCGACTTCAGGGTATACCACAAAGCTACAGTCGTCAAAACAGTATGGTACTGGCCCCAAAATAGAAACATAGATCAATGGAACAGGATAGAAAGCCCAGAAATTAGCCCATGAACTTATGGTCAATTAATCTATGACAATGGAGGCAACAATATACAATGGAAAAAAGACAGTCTCTTCAATAAGTGGTGCTGGGAAAACTGGACAGCTACATGTAAAAGAATGAAATTAGAACATCCTCTAACACCATATACAAAAATAAACTCAAAATGGATTAAAGACCTATATGTAAGACCAGATACTATAAAACTCCTAGAGGAAAACATAGGCAGAACACTCTTTGACATAAATTGCAGCAGTATTTTTTTGGATATGTCCCCTAGAGTAATGGAAGTGAAAGCAAAAATAAGCAAATGGGACCTAATTTAACTTAAAAGCTTTTGCACAGTAGAGGAAACCATAAACAAAACAAAAAGGCAATCTATGGAATGGGAGAAAATATTTGCAAATGATATGATTGACAAGGGATTAATTTCCAAAATATACAAACAGCTCAAACAGTTCAATATTAAAAAAACAAACAACCCAATCAAATAATGGACAGAAGACCTAAGTAGACATTTCTCCAATGAAGACATAGAGATGGCCAACAGGCACATGAAAAGATGCTCAATATCACTGATTATTAGAGAAATGCAAATCAAAATATTGGGATTAACATATACACTACTATATATAAAATATGCAGCAAGGACCCACTGTATAGCACAGGGAACTGTATTCAATATCTTGTAATAACCTATAATGGAAAAGATTCTGAAAAAAAATATGTGAATCACTTTTCTGTACACCTGAAACTAACACAATATTGAAAATCAACTACACTTCAATTAAAAAAATGAGCAGAAGACCTGAATAGACATTTTTCCAAAGAAGACTTACAGATGACCAACAGGTACATGAAAAGATGCTCAACCTTGCTAATTATCAGAGAAATGCAAATCAAACCACAGTGAGATATCACCTCACAACTGTCAGAATGGCTATCATCAAAAAGACTACAAATAACAAATGTTGGCCAGGATGTGGATAAATGTGAACCCTCCTACACTGTTGGTGGGAATGTAAATCTGTGCAGCCACCATGGAAAACAGTATGGAGGTTACTTAAAAGACTAAAAATAGAGTTACCATATGATCCAGCAATTCCACTCCTGGGTGTATATGTGACAAAAATGAAAGCAGTAATTTAAAAAGATATATGTGCACCCCAGTGTTCATAGTATCACTATTTACAAGAGCCAAGATATGGAAGCAACCTAAGTGTCCATCAAGAGATGAATGGATGAATGGATGAATGGATAAAGAAGATGTGGTATATATACACTCTTCAGCCATAAGAAGAGTGAAATTTTGCCATTTGCAGCAACATGGATGGACTTGGAGGGTATTATGCTAAGTGAAATAAGTCAGACAGAGAAAGACATATACTATATGTTATCACTTATATGTGGAATCTAAAAAAATAAAATGAATGAATATAACAAAACAGAAACAGGCTCACAGATATAGAGAATAAACCAGTGATTACCAATAGGGTGATGGAAGTGGGGAGGGGCAAGATACGGATAGGTTATTAAGAGGTACAAACTACTATGTATAAAATAAATAAGCTAGAAGGATATACTGTACAGCACAGGGAGTATAGTGAATATTTTATTACGACTTTAAATGGAGTATAATCTACAAAAATTTTGAATCACTATGTTATACACCTGAAAAATAATATAATATTGTAAATCAACTATACCTTGATAAAAAATAAATTTAAAAAGAAACACAGGAAAAACAAAAATAATATTTTTCTTAAAAGGAATGCTCAGCAAACTGGTGAACTTTAGAGTGCTATAAAGCTTCCTAAAGAGATGGCTATTATAAAAGTAAGTGCTCATATAAAAGTAGGTGCTCTTATAAAAGTAGGTACTCATAGCTAGCATGGAGGTTAAAAAAAGAATTAAATAAAATGCCTTGGCTGATCATTATGCCAGGCAGGCAGCCCTCACTGAGAGCCTAACTAAATTTTTGGAGAGGTTCAAAGGCTATTATAGAATGCCTGCAGCCAGTTCCAGTCAGAAAATAGGTGCTGGGAGAAATATGAGTGTAAATTGGATGTAAACAAGCTACCCTTTCTCTTCTTTTGCTGATTTAAAGCTACCTTTATCTATGTTAGTTATAAAGCCACTATTCTTAATGCTGCTTTTTGCATCCTTAATCACTGTTTTATATGAGCCCAGTACCCAATTGCAGCTGACTAGCAGACTGATGGTTTGTATACATTTTCGTTTGGGAGTGTATTAGCTTGCTAGGTCTGCCATAACAAATGACCACAAATTAGGTGGCTTAAAATAAGATATTTATTTTCTCATAGCTCTGGAGGCTAGAAGTGCAAAATCAAGGTGCCAGCCTGGTCTGATCCTTCTGGAGAAGGAGGGAAAATCTGTTCCACACCTGTCTCCCAGCTTCTGGTGGTGGCCAGTGGGGCTTGCAGCTGTATCACTCTCATCACTGCTTCCACCATAATGAGGGGAGCAGAATAGGTGACCCCAGTATGTGCCACTTTGGCACATGCATTGTTTTGGGCTGAAGGTGAGAAAGACTCAGCTGACACAGGAAAAGGTTATTTGGCCTCTTCCTTAATTGCCTAAAAGAATTTAGACAGAGGGCCTGTACCAGGAAGAGAGAGTAAAAAGGATAACTTTTCACATCAGAAAGACTTATTAGCATGGCATGGCAAACATTTGTTTACCAAATATTTGCTCATATTCCTATGAATTGCCTTCTTCCCCTTTGAACCCTGACCCCTACCCGCTTCTCCTTAACTTGGGATGGCACATAAGCCTCAATTGCCTGACTCTCTTTGTGGTCCCATATATATATAATTTGTTTTTCTTCTGTTAGTCTGTCTTAAGCCAATTTAATTATTAGACCAGCCAAGGAAGCTAGGAGGGAAGGAGGGAAGAGTTTTCCTTCCTCACCATCCCCTGGCATTTTCCCATGAGTCTCTGTCCAAATCTCCTTCCTGATAGCACCCAGTCATGGTTATTGGACCAGCCTTAGGCGGTACAAGGTCATCTTCACCTGATTACATCTTCCAAAGCTCTGTTACCAAATAAGTTCACATTCAGGTTCCAGGTGGAGAAAAATATTTTTGTGGGGGAGCACTACTTAACCCAGTGCAGGGGCCCCAGCCTCCCTTGGTTCCAGCTGCCTGTACTAATCAGTTGGTTTTCTGGGTAAACGAACTCAACCATTAGGTGATTTTTAGATGGAAAACAGCACAATAGACTAAGTAACCTAGCCCAAACTCCTCCCTATTGTGTTGTTCTTAGAAAAGGAAGTTCCTGTCTCCACTGGAAAATAGTCAACAAACTTTTGTAGGAGCTGGCTTTTGTAACTAGACTTTTATAGAAACAGAATTGAAAGAGGGCTAGAAAACAGATGGTGTTTGTTTGGAGGATATCGCACTTTTATAGATCTTACAAGTAAGATGCACTATTTGGTTTTGATCTACCTAATGATCTCCACACTACAGATTTTATTGCTCAGCACCAAACTATTCTTCGTAAGTGATGCCAAAATATTACAACATTATTTGACAATCCAGTAGGGGTATTTTGGCTGCAAACAGGTCATTGGGTGACCTCCAATGACTGGTTTTGGATTTGTAGCCTATGAGCTACTACCCATAATCTGGACAGGAACTTGTTATCTTGGTAAAGTGATGCCTCCTTCCTTCCTTCCTTCCTTCCTTCCTTCCTTCCTTCTGTGCCGTGCGGCTTGTGGGATCTTAGTTCCCTAACCAGGAATTGAACCTGGGTCCTCGGCAGTGAGAGCGCAGAGTGCCAACCACTGGACCATCAGGGAATTCCCTGGTACCCCCTTTCAGTGTAGCTCCTGACATCAATATAGTTTCTTCCTTTGGCCCATACATCTCTCCTTTAGGAGAAAGACGTCATTAGAAAACATAATTCAAGGAGAAAAACTCGACCTTGATTTTGAACCTAAACCTTAACAGCTCAAGGGGAATTCCAGGTTACATTCTTGTCTCCTCAAGCTTCTTCGTTCATGCTTTACAAAAGGCCCAGAAAGTGGGGGAACACACCTACGTGCTGTGGTTAGAAGGATAGCAGGCAAGTTAGATGATACCTGCTCGTCTGAGAGGTGCATAAGCTTGGCAGGTGGTGGTTAAGAATGGAACTACTGTAGCCACAGCATTGGCTTCTCAAGGGTGGACCTGTGCTGCTTTAGGAGAATAACATTGTACTCCCACCCCTGCAGATTACTGTTAGTAAAAAGAGCTGGGATGCAGCAAAGAAATTAGGAGATTAGGTAATTTGGTTAATAACCCCCTACCTGGTTCCGCAGGCTCTTCAGATTGGGGCTGGAATCTTCTCTCTTGATTAAATCTTGGAACTCTCAGGTCTTGGCTGAGAAGTGGACTCAAACGGATCAGAATCTTTCTCTTAGTATTGATATTTGTCAGTAGTGTGGTGATTAGATGTGTGATCTCCAGAATTTTAACACGCTGCTGTACAGTCACTATCCCATGAAATGATCCAACAAATGAAATTGCCCAGCAAAAAGATCAGGAAAGCCTGACATTTATGGAGGGTGAAACAACCCCTAGTGTTATGGGTTGAGTTGCATCACACAAAAAAGATATGTTGGACTCCTAACTCCCAGTGCCTCAGAATATGACCTTATTTAAAATAGGGTCTTTACAGAGGTAACCAAGTTAAGATGACATCTTAGGGTGAGCCCATATCCAGTATGACTGGTGTTCAAATAAAAAGGGGA
Source organism: Lipotes vexillifer (assembly GCF_000442215.2). NCBI lineage: Eukaryota > Metazoa > Chordata > Mammalia > Artiodactyla > Lipotidae > Lipotes > Lipotes vexillifer. The sequence continues at coordinate 290,901 of NW_006778672.1, read as the reverse complement.
AGTTTGGACACAGAGGCAGACGTGCAGAGGGAGAACACCATGTGAACACGAAGGCAGAGATTGAAGTGTTCCTTGTGCTAGCCAAGGAATGCTGAAGATCGCTAGCAAACAACCAGGATCTAGGGGAGAAGCATGAAAGAGTCCTCACAGCCCTCAGAAGGAACCAGTCCTGCCAAAACCTTCATCTAGCCTCCAGAGCTGTGGGGCAATAAGTTTCTGTTTAATCCACCCAGTCTGTGATACTTTGTTATCTATTCCTAGCAAATTAGTGCAACTGGAAATCTTATAAGTGATCATGACACTTAAAATAGCAGAGAAGATCTAGATGGATCCCACACGGAGATGCTAATGGTCTGTCCTTCAGCTCAGGTTGAAGATACTGGGATCCTATAATTGGAACTACCTGTCCCTACACAATTAGCTATCCACATTGACACAACTTCACCATTCCATTGTCTTCATTAGTATAAATTTACTATTTTAGTAAACTCTTTCCTGGGAAAATAAAAGTTGGAAATGGTTTTATTGTTTATACCAAGAAGTTCTCCAAAAAGCCATCAACTCTTCTATAGAGAGCATCAACCAAGGACAGTTTATGCCCTAAAAATCTTTGAAAGCATGTCTTCAAAATCCTTGTCTTGCTAAACTACTTTAATCCTACCCCTAGTCCTAAAGTATTATATCATGTCTCTTACCCAATATTAATCAAACCCCCACCCATATTAAAAGACCCACCTTGAAACAGACTACAAATTCTCAGCAAAATCGACCTTGCCCTTCCTTGTTTGAGATACTTCCAAAGCTCTGTGAGGTGGTGGTCTACGCTGCCAAGGCTGGCAATGAACTTAGCTCTGTCTTATCAGCAAGTTGTGTTGTGATATTTAGGAGCCAACATTCTAAAGAATGAGGCAGTTTTTTAAACAGTTGGAACTTGTAGTGATTCTGAGCGAGAGGAGGGATAGTCGAGGTAGAGTGACAAATGGTGAGTTTGAGCCATCCATGTACCTTCACCCAAAGAGAACCAAGGACCAAAGAAAACCAAGGAAACTAACATGTGGGCATAGTTAGAGGTGGGGGGCAGGCTGGGGAAGTGATCATCAATTATGTTAAAAATAAATCTTTGACCTTGATTGCAATGCTATTTACTTATTGTCTCTGTCCAGGCTGCTAAAACAAATTCCTATGGACTAGGTGCCTTAAACAACAAACATTTATTTTTCAGTTCAGGAGGCTGGAAGGCCAGACCAGGGTGCCAGCACGGTCAAGTTCTGGTGAGAGTTGTGTTCCAGGTTGCAGCCAACTTCTTGTATCCTCACATGGGAAAAGAAGAGAAGCTCTGTGGCTTCTTTTTTAAGGGCACTAATTCCATTCATGAGGGGTCCATCATGATGACACAAGTACCTCCCAGAGGCCCCATCTCCAAATATCATCACATTGAGGGTTATATTTCAATATATGAATTTTGGAAGAACACAAACATCCAGTCCATAACACTTACCTTGCAATTAAAAATTCCATGTAAGTATGCCCTAGTCTTGCTAGTCAAAGTATGGATGTTTGTGGATGACTATAGCACCAGGATCACCTGGGGGCCTGTTAGAAATTCAGCAACTCAGTTTGTACTCAAAAAGTGCTGAATCACAGTCTGCATTTTGACAAGAGTCCCAGGCTGACTCAAATGCACATTAAAGTTTGAGCAGCATGAGTCCAGTAGATTGCAAACGGAGGTGAGGAACTTAAATAATCAAGCCCTCCTGGGACAGGTTGTACTAGAATTTCTGTGTGGAAAGTCCCAGAAAATGGGGATAAGTTTAGGTCACCCTTGGAAACTGTTTTTAAGTCTTTATTGAATTTGTTACAATATTGCTCCTGTTTTATGTTTTGGTATTTTGGCCATGAGGCATGTGGGATCTTAGCTCCCCAACCAGGGATCGAACCCGCATTCCCTGCATTGGAAGGTGAAGTCTTAACCACTGGACCACCAGGGAAGTATCCCACACTTGGAAACTGAAGCAAGTAAATCACCACATCATAGGTGGGATATGTCATTGCTGGAGGGAGGTAGCATAGTAGAAAAAAGCAAAATCAGAGGATTCAGATGTTAAGCTCTGTTTTTGCCGTTTACCATCTATAACCTTGAGTTATTCCTTACTAAAATTTCGAGCTTCAGTCTTATCTCAATACAAGAGAAATAACAATGTCTCCTCAAGGAAGGTCTTATAAGAGTTAAATGCAAATCTAGGGGAAAAGTGCTTTGCAAGCTATAAATTCTTATGCACATGTAAATCTGTTAAATCATGTTGTTTGGCAAGTAATTTACCATGGAGGTGGTTTACAGTTATGTTCATGATAATGGTCTGTTTTTAAATTATCCATCTGTGGTCTTAAGGTGAGAAAATTTTAGTATGAATTACATTTTCCAGATATTTTCTAAAAACTAGTTTCCTTCTGTAGATTTTCTTACAGAAATAAGACTGCATGGACTGATTTCCTTCCTTCCTCCCTCCTTCCCTCTCTTTCTTCCCTCCCTGCTTTCTTTCTTTCTTTCCTTCTTTCTTTCCTTCTTTTCCTTTCTTTCTTTCTTTCTTTCTTTCTTTCTTTCTTTCTTTCTTTCTTTCTTTCTTTCTTTTCTTTCTTTCTTTCTTTCCTTCCTTCCTTCCTTCCTTCCTTCCTTCCTTCCTTCCTTCCTTCTTTCTCTCTCTCTCTCCCTCCTTCCCTTCCTTCCTCCTTCTCTCTCTCTCTCTCTCTCCTTTTTTCTTTTCCTTCCTTCCTCCCTCCCTCCTTCATTTCATTTGATTTCATTTAATTTCATTTCATTTTTTCATTTCATTCAGCAATTATTTATTGCCATGCACCTCACTGGGAATATAATGATGAACAGTGTTGTCAAGGTTCTTGTTCTCATGGAACTTGTATTCTAGTGAGGGAAACAGATGATTAAAAACAATGAGAACATAATTTCAGCTGGATTAAAATTATATGGCTAAAGTAAAGCAGAGTCAGGGCATAGAGAGTGATGGAGGCATGTATGCATAGGAGGAAGGGCTATTGTAGACAAGGTGGCCAGGGCAGGCCTCTCTGGGAATGATTTTCCACCAGAGGCTTGAATAAAATGAGGGAGCCAGAGTAAGGTCTGAGTGAAGAGGACTTTAGATGGAGGCAAAAGCAATTGTAATGTGCTCCTCACTCATGGTGTTTGGGGGTGAGCAGGGATATGGTTACTGGCCAGAGTGGAGGGAGCAGCAGGGGTGGGGGAGGAGGGCAAAGGGCACTGGCCATGGGGGGGCATCTCACAGCAGCAGTAAGGAGTTTGGAGTTCTTCCTAACTGTGAAATTGGGGTGGGGATTTCTGTTTATAAATAAATATACTACCTTTTGTGCATTTGTCTGATGTGAATCACTTCCTGAAGAGTCTAGGCGACTTTTGATTTAAAAAAATAATAATTGAGCACTTGAACCTGAAAAGCTGAGGCCTTGACCCTAAACTTGACTAAACTGGCCGTGATGCTGCTCAGTTATGTGACCCTTCCTGAGTCAGCCAGGTAGTTGCCCTCTTAGGTTTTTAAAAAATTCATCAGTATTCTTTTCATTTTAAGACATACAAATCTATCAAAAAATTTGTCCTAAAGAAGCTAAGCAAAGAAAGAGATTTATCAGCTCATAACTGAAGAGCCTGCAGGTAGTTGGGCTTCAGATGTGGCTTCATCCAGCTCAGTGACTGCATCACGTGATCCCAGTTCTGCTTCAGCTTCATTCCCAGTCCGCAATACCTTGCCTCCTAGAAGCTGGAGTTTCACGGCCGCAGTGATTCTGAGTCTCAAATCCTCATTCCTTGCAATACCAGCTAAAAAGAGAGCATTTCCTTTGACAGATGGCATGGGAGGCAGAGCAGGTAGGGGGAGAAGAGAGGAAATGTCTTCCTCAGAAGTCCTAGCCAGTAGTCCTTCAAATATCCCTGGGCTGAATTCCATCATGGGTCCACTCCTGAATCAACTCTGTGGCCAGGGAGATGGAATTTTCTTATTGGCTTAAACCAATCATATCTATTCCTAGAGCTAAGGGTAGTGTCCATCCACCCAAACTGAACAACATAGGGTGGAGAAAGGGGTGACTCGCTGGAGGAAAGTCTGAGTGTGTTGGCAGAAAGGAAGGATGGAATCTTAGACAAGCTGTAACCTGTTGAGCACAACACTTGAGCTAAAATGGTTTTCATGTTTTTAAATGGTTGAAAAAAAAAAAAGAAAAATAATATTTTGAGACACATGGAAACTATATAAAATTCAAATTTTGGTGTCCCCAGTGAGAGTGTTATTGGGGACAAGTTATTGTAACAAGTTATGCTTGTTTGTTTATGTGCTGTCTGTAGCTGCTTTCATGTTACAGTGAGAATAGTTGCAACAGAGAGCATGCGACATGCAAAGCTTAAGTAAAGCCTGTTCACTATCTGGCTCTTTAGAAAAAAGTTTGCAGCCTGCGGTACCAGACCATCTAAATTAGATTAAGTAAAAAAAAAAAAAAAAAAAAGGAGTTGGTGGCTATCATAACTGAAAATTTCAGGGGTGGACATGTTTTCAGGTCTGGCTGGAACTAGGAGCCTCAAACATGGTCTCATTGTTATTCTCACCATCCTTCCTCTTGCACTCTCTTTTTCTTTTTCCATCCTCAGCTCTGCTTTTTTCTACATTAGGTTTGTGGTCAGGGATGCTCTTCCCAAGTGGTAGCAAATATACCACTAGACTTACATTGTTCTCACAGCTCATGAACCCAGAAGGCATGTATTTCCCAAGGGCTTTTCCAAAAGCACAGAGGAAAATTCTGCTCCCTCTACCAGTGGAATTACAGCTCATTGATGGCATGAATCACTAGGCCTGGAGAGGTAAGGATTCCAACCAGCCAGCCTGGGTGATGTGCTCAACCTTGCATCTGAGGTCCTGAGGCCAGAGGATGCATATAACCCCAAGAAGGGCATTGGGAAATTCCCAAAAGGGGAAGAGGCTAGAAGACAAAAAGCATCAGATGATTACTAACCACCCCCCCTTTAAATTATTTAAAATACTATTTTATCCTGTTTTAATAGATATTAATCAAATCACTGATTTCATTTCATAAATTTGTTTTTGAAAGTATTTCTTTCTTTCACAAAAGCTGGTTCAAGGGAATCTGTGTCTGTTTCTCCAGTCAAAGCATAAAACAAAAGGGAACGTTTTCACAGCAAATAGCTTTTCAGAGAGAACAGTTGCTTGGGCAGTTTTTTGGAGCAATGGGATTTAGATGTGGTGGAAAGGGCATAAGGTCCAGATACCTGATGAAACTTGTCAACACTTTTAATTCTACATCTGTTGTTGATCACACTGTGGGACTTGTTAATACGTTTATGATCATGTCGCCACAATAGGAAAACACCCAGGTAAATGGTCGCGTCTAGTCGGGTGGGGCACTGGGTTCTTCATACATATTTGATGACAAACAATCCCACTAAAACACGGCTGCGTTACTTCATTAATGTAACTCCTAGGAAGGCTTGTCTTTGGTTTTGTTCTTCTTTGTGCCCCAGGCATAAGCAAGTAGAAAAATTCAAGACATTTGAGCCAAGGAAGTGGCATAGTAATTAGCTCCCTCATTAACAAAGCATCAGTTTTATGGGAAGTGCTAGTTGGGCTCTCAGGGTTGTCATCCCTCATCTGGTTAGTGAGTGAACAGAAAAGCTGGCTTTTTGACATGGCATGTGCCAGAGTTCGGGTATTTGTTAAGCACCTCTAGTTGTTCAAATGTAGTAAATACTGGGGGCTTGTACTATCCTATTACAGTTAATGTTTCCTATCAACACTAAAGTCAACCTTTTGTAACAGTAAATTAAAATAGGAGTTTTTTCCTCGTCTGTGATAGGTCTGCACTCCCGTCCCCCACCAATCGCCTTTGAATGAGTTGTGAGAAGTAGAGAGTTACCATCCCATGAAGCCCACAGGCCGACACACCACACAGAAAGTCTGGTAGGACGTCACACTGGAAATGCTTCATGCTTTAATGAGATAATGACACGAGAGCCATTTAGAGGAATCGAAGAAAATGAAATTCAGAGTTGCACAGCCAGGCGCCATTTGTAAGCTTTGTGTAACGGAGCTCCCGTAAACTTCAGCAAACCTAGACCTTGGGGGGACAGTGTCTCATCCACCTTTGTATACCTAGTGCCTAGCAGAGTGCCTGGCACAAGAGCCACATAAGTGAATATGTGTGTTCTATGTCTGTGAATAAGCTCACTTTGGTTGCCAAAGAGGAAAGGGGGATGGGGGGAGGGATAAATTAGGAGTTTGGGGTTAACAGGTACACACTACTATATATAAAATAAACAACAAGGACCTACTGTATAGCACAGGGAACTACACTCAATATTTTGTAATAACCTATAATGGAAAAGAAGCAGGTTCATATATATATATGAACCTGAATCACCATGCTGTATACCTGAAACTAACACAGTATTATAAATCAACTATAATTCAATGTAAAAAGCTTAAAAAAAATGAATATGTGTAACTGTATCTCTCCACGCAGGTGTCAACTCACATCTTACTGTTAGAGTTTTACACATACTTTACTACACTAAAAGCCATGGTCCTTGAAAGCAGCATGTATTAGCGACCATAGTCTAGTGCCTTTCATGTCTAGTATGCATGGAATACCCATTTTAAAGTGAAAATATGACATTTATTACATCAAAAATATTTTACCCACAGAAAGTCAAAAAGTGTGTCTGTATAGTGATTTCTATATATTCTGATTTCCTCTTAATAATGGCTTATGTTCTCATGGGGACTATTTTTTTATTGTCTTCATTAATGATCTGGACAGGGTAGAGGGATTTAAGCAGATGGTACCCATAGCTGGTCTTTCGTTCTCAACATTTAAGATAAAATGAAGGATGGGATAAAGCTGTAAACTAGGGAGGCATGGGATCCCAACTTGAAATACTCCCTGGTGTTTTTCAGTGGCTTTACTTGGGAATGATCTTTACACTAATGTTTACTGGCTGAAAGTTGGGAATAACTCTCTTAGAACAATATCTAGGTAGAACATGAATATCATGAAGAGAAAAATACCAAGAATGTATTTAGGAGCCTTGAAGATGGGTAGAAAATAGGCAAGGAAAATGAAATGGATGGACACCCATTAAAACCATCCAGATGGTAGATATTCTGGCCCAATGAGGAAAAACCAAAACCAAAGCCAAAACCAAAGTGTCACAGAATTTATAGCAAAAAGTCACACAGTAGCATCTTGCCAATTGGGGTTGTATAACAAAGAGTTTTTGGTTTCTCGACTGTAAGCTAAGTGAGGTTGGGGCAGTGCCCGTATTTGCTCACGGTATTTCACCCAGGATCTACGCCCACACCTGGGATGAATGAATAAACGATTTGTAGACTCAAAAACTGTAGTCTCAAACTCTGCTTTGCCTAATAATGAGTTATGAAGAGTGTGGAGACAGGGAAGCCTCCACAGCAGCTAAGTGTTGGGAGGAAACGTTACTTTTTTGTATTCCTGTCCTTTTCAGTGTTTTTCTCATTTGCATTCTTTTTTCCACCTCCTCAACCCTCTTATTCCTTTTTTACATAAAAGGTATTTGCAAATGCTTGCAAAAGTATTGCTTAAAGGAGAGCAAATTTCCTTTCAAGATCCATGTAGATTTCTGGTAGTATGAACATGCACTTTGAATAATTAATTTTTTTTTTTTTTTAGATGAGTGTAACACTTTTCCACTAGAGAATATTGTTTTGGTTCGAGAATTTTCACATTTTCTGTAAATAGAAAAAAATGATTCTCTTTTGTGGAAAGGACTTGAAAAAGAATTATTCCCAAATAGGTCTCATTAAGACAACAAAATCAGCTTATGTCCCAAGAGCTTCTCTCTCTGCACCATCTTGCAGGAATCCCATCTGTTTTTGACTGTTGATGTAACAGTGAAAGTAATCTTTTAAGTTAATGCCTAGCAACAAGGTGATTTAGCAGACATGTTAAAACAATACGTTTTTATAAAAGTTTTCTTGTCAAATTTGATGGAGTTTGACTAAGAAAAATGGTCAAGGAAGATCTAGCCATTAAAACTAATGTTTACCTTTACAATGACTCTCTGTAACGGGAAAGGAAAAGAGCCATCATAAACAGATGATTTAAAATGGAGAACACGTTCCTAAATGCTCGTTTCATGTGAAATGGCCCCGCACTTAAATTTACTGTCAGTGAAATCATAAGATCGGGCTCACTTGTGCTCCTGGTACGATGCTAGAGACTCAAAGAATAATGTCTTGAACTTCCTCCTCCTTCTCTGACCTCTTTCCATAAAGCATAAGGGTGACTAAGCACCAAGAAAGTCTACCACCATTTTTCAAGCCAACGGAGCACTTAATATAAACAAACCTTGCAATTCTTTGCCGGTCTATGGGTGAAACCTTGCCAGAATGTTTTACATTGGCTCGTGTTTGAAGGTGATCATTATTTTCCGCCTTCAAAATTATCTTAGTGAGTGCTATAAATTTAAGATATGCAAATCTACAGAGAACAGGTACTATCTGCAAAGCAAAGTGGAGCCTGACAAGTGGAATAAGATTTATTGCTTGAATCGTTTCTAAATTCACAAGAGGATTTACGGCAGAGTGTTCGCTTACCTCACTTGAAAACGGAAGAAATAATGCCCACGTTGCTTATTTCCAAAAGATGTAAGGATCAAATGACATATGTGTCAAGTAGTACACAAATGCCGGATATTGTTATTTCTGTAATTAAATAATACTAAATAAATAATGCGAAATGTCTTTAAAAGTCTTTTTAACAGTATTATTTTAACTCCTCGAGTCCAGAACCAAAGTTTAGGTGTGTGCTGGGAATTTTGGAGTTTGGGGGTATCAGCTGGGACTGTATTTAGGTTGGATGAGTTTAGCTCAAAATATCAGAAACCCTCAAGTCAGTATGACTAAAACAACAAGCTATTTGTTATTTTACAAAACAAATGGCCCAGAGTTACTGCAGGATGGTCCAGGGTCTTCGTTGCCATTCGTTATTTCTGCCCATCCTCAGATCCTCAGAGGTGATTACATGTGTTACCAACCAGGGTTCTTGGTCTTCCCCAATCAATAGAAATTGTCTAGAGGCCAGACAAGAAGTTCAGGCAAGGCCTTATTGGGTCCCCTGCTGCAGCAAGGGGGGCGAGAACAGACAACAGTTTCTCTTGCTGGCTCGCTCCCCCAGGGCGGGTAACCTTCTTTCTTATATGGGGTGAGGGGTGTGTCCAGGGGTCAGGCCAGAGGGGTAGCTTAGGTGGTTTGCCCTCCCCTTAGGTGGTGGTGTGTGCAGGGGGCATGTGCAATACCCTCCATTTGCTCCCGACACCCTGTTTTTGCTCCAGGCCCTTCAAAAGTGGCAGTTGGGTTTTTTGGTCTCTTTGTATCTTTTGGGTCCAGAATTTGCCCCAAATGTGCATGCACACAGTTATTTTTAGTCCCTTATAGTTTCGTTGTATTTTGTTGCTTGAGGCAAAGGGTCCCAGGTCCCAGGCTGTCCCATATGCAAAGGGAGAAGAGGCATGATGTCTTTCTGCCTGTTTACAAGGAGTGAGGAAATCTTTCCTAGAAGCCCTGACAGACTTCACATCTTGTCTCCTGACTTTAACAATGCTGTCACACACCCATTCAGTGCCTATGGGAAGAGGACTCTGTGACAGGCTTAGACAAACCGGCTCCAACCCTGGATGTGGGTCAGGGCCCATGAATGGAGTGGGGATTCTGTCAGAAAGGAAGGGGTGGGGAATGAACACTGGGTAACTAACCAACAGAAGCCACAGTACGTGGTTCCGTGGTCTTAGGCCCCTTCTCACTAAATTTTAATTTACTCCCAGTTAATTTCCTCATTGTTTTAATTAACTCATGAGTTTATTATTTCTCTGGGAATGACTCTTTCTTAAATCTCAGATTCATGTTGCCAAGATTCTGCTAGGTATCACAAATGTGATACTTACAAAACAAATCTCATCATCGAAACCCTTAAGCCTGGGTATCCTTGACATTGTTTACTAATGTAACCATTTTCACAGTGTGGCCATTTAAAAACAGCCACGAATTCTTTGATACTCCTCCCATTGAAGGGTGGGGTTTATATTCCTGCCCCTTGAATCTGGGCTTATGCCTGCTTTGACCAAGAGAGTACCATGAAGGTGATGCTATGCTATTTTTGAGGCTAGATCATAAAAAGCCTGGGACCTCTTCCTTATTATACTGGGACACTTGCTGTTGGAGCCCTGATGCGCTATGTAGGAAGCCTGACTTCATGAGGGGGAGGGGGAGGGGGAGGGAGAGAAGGGGCCCAGTGAGCTCCAGACATTCACGAGTCAGCCTAGCCTAGGTGCAAGACTTGAGAATGAGAAGCTTCGACGTGATTCCAGCTCCCAGCCATCAGGTCAGTCCCAGTTATTCATCCAGCTCTTCTTGGCTGAAGCTCCAGACGTTGTGGGCAGGACCGGGCCTTCCCTTCTCTAACCTGTCTGAATTCTTGACCCACAGGATTTTTTTTTTTTTTTTTTTTTGCCTCTCCCATTGCGGAGCACAGGCTCCGGACGCGCAGGCTCAGCGGCCATGGCTCACGGGCCCAGCTGCTCCGCGGCATGTGGGATCTTCCCGGACCGGGGCACGAACCCGTGTCCCCTGCGTCGGCAGGCGGACTCTCAACCACTGCGCCACCAGCGAAGCCCCCACAGGATTCTTGAATGGGAAGATCGTGTCTTCCAAAGATGACTGCAACAAAATCCCGTTCCAGTTGCGCTTCTGTACTGGATCTCTTCCTACATTTCAGCGGGGTCTGTGTCCTCTCCCCTTGAACCTGGGCAGGCCTTTGACTGCTGTAACCCCCAGAGCACAGAAGAAGTGATCCAGGTGGCTTCTGAGGCTGGGCTGTAAAGCACCTTTCAGCTTCTGCCTTGGTCTACTGGTCTCTCCCTCTCCAGATGCTCCTGTTCAGCTTTTTCCTCTCACAGCCCAGCCTTCATGCTGAGAGGAGCCTCAGCCACATGGAGAGCCCACATGTGGGTGCTGCAGTCTACCATCCCGGCTGATCCAGCCTTTGAGTCATCCCAGCCCAGGGGCCAGATATATGGGTAAATCACCTTACCAGTGGCTCTGTGTCTAGTCATTCCGAGCCAGCAGAGACCTCCCAGCTGGGACACCAGATATTGTGGAACAGAGTCCAGCCATTCCCACTGTATTCTCTCTAAATTCCTGACCCACAAAATCCAGTAGTATAACAGAGTGACTGTTGTTTTGTGACATCAAATTTGGGGTGCTTGGTGATGCAACAGTTGATAGACACAATAGTAGCGTAGTTAGTTGGTTATTGTTTTAAACCACTAAAGTTTGGGATGGTTTGTTATGTGGTGATAGAAAACAGAACCCCCAGCTACTCAGGTTTGAAAATGTTTTACTCTTTCCTTTCTTTTGTTTCATATTCATTCAGAATTCTTATTCCATGAATTCTACTTTTGTCACATCCCTTGGATTTATCCTCTTCTTTTCATTCCCACTGCCACTGCTATGTTCAAGCATTTCCACCTTTCTCTAGATCATTGCAATAATCCCTTAACTAATCTCCCTGTTCTCCACTTTCCTACCTACTGTTTCTCGGTTCCCTCTAACTGAACTCTCCCACTCATGGCCCCCGGGTTGTCACAGTAAACAGAGAGCTGAAGGGTCACTCTGTACACCTGCTCAGACACTGGCCATGACTCCCCGTGGCTCACAGAACCAAGTCTAAATTCTTCATACAGCGTTCAGAACTCCCCACGAGTCTACGCTCTGGCCACAGGATTGTAGCTCTTTGCTACATGCTCCAGTCTTGGTTTTATTGCAGAAAATGTCTTTTGCATCAGCACCCTTCCTCTCCAGTGTCCCCTCCTCCAGTTCAAACCCTGCCATCTTCCAATAACGGTCAGTAAGACTTCCTGGATCTGCTGTGGACAGAAATTTCCTCATGTCCTTAGAAGACTTCATTTTACTAAAAATAAAGGCTTTGTCACATCTGCCTAATTTTACAATTGTCTCTGTAAATGTTCTGCCATCACTCACCATGTAACCGAATGCAAGTTCATGTGCCCCATGCACAACGAGGCCAAACAAACAGAAATGTCAGAGTGTGGAGCAGAGAAAGGTTTATTGCAGGGCCATGAAGAAGACGGGTGGCTCGTGCTCAAAAAACCCCCAGTCTCCTTGAAGGGTTTTCAGCAAAGCACTTTTAAAGGCAAGGTGAGGGAGGGGTGTGGTTAGTTGTTGCAAAATTCTTGGTGTCGGAATCCTTTGTTCTTGTTGCTGTCCACGTAGGTCAGGTCGCTTGTGATGTTCCTGTAAACCTCCAATAAAACAAATGTTATTCTGTTCTGCAACTTTTTATCTCTATATGAATGGACTGTTAAAGGTCAGAGCCCTGAGAATAGGCTATCCTGTATACATATATACATATATACATATATATATATATATATATATATATATATTTAGTTAACATCCATTAGTTCCAAAGGAATACAATGTTATTCCTAACGTTATCCAGCTAACATTTTTTTTAACGTTTTTATTGGAGTATAATGGCTTTGCAATGGTGTGTTAGTTTCTGCTTTATAACAAAGTGAATCAGTTATACATATACATATATCCACATATCTCTTCCCTCTTACATCTCCCTCCCTACCACCCTCCCTTTCCCACCCCTCTAGGTGGTCACAAAGCACCGAGCTGATCTCCCTGTGCTATGCGGCTGCTTCCCACTAGCTATCTACCTTAGTTTGGTAGTGTTTATATGTGCATGCTTCTCTCTCGCTTTGTCCCAGCTTACCCTTCCCCATCCCTGTGACCTCAAGTCCATTCTCTAGTAGGTCTGCGACTTCATTCCTGTCTTGTCCCTAGGTTCTTCATGACCACTTTTTTTTTTTAGATTCCATATATATGTGTTAGCATACAGTATTTGTTTTTCTATCTCTGACTTACTTCACTCCAGGTCCATCCATCTCACTACAAATAACTCAATTTCGTTTCTTTTTATGGCTGAGAAATATTCCACAGTATATATGTGCCACATCTTCTTTATCCATTCATCTGTCGATGGACACTTAGGTAGCTTCCACGTCCTGGCTACTGTAAATAGAGCTGCAGCGAACATTGTGGTACATGCCTCTTTTTGAATTATGGTTTTCTCAGGGTATATGCCCAGTAGTGGGATTGCTGGGTCGTATGGTAGTTCTATTTTTAGTTTTCTAAGGAACCTCCATACTGTTCTGCATAGTGACTGTATCAATTTACATTCCCACCAACAGTGCAATAGGGTTCCCTTTTCTCCACACCCTCTCCAGCATTTATTATTTGTAGATTTTTTGATTATGGCCATTCTGGCTGGTGTGAGATGATATTGCATTGTAGTTTTGATTTGCACTTCTCTAATGATTAATGATGTTGAGCATTCTTTCATGTGTTTGTTGGCAATCTGTATATCTTCTTTGGAGAAATGTCTATTTAGGTCTTCTGCCCATTTTCGGATTGGGTTGTTTGTTTTTTTGATATTGAGCTGCATGAGCTGCTTATAAATTTTGGAGATTAATCCTTTGTCAGTTGCTTCCTTTGCAAATATTTTCTCCCATTCTGAGGGTTGTCTTTTCATCTTGTATATAGTTTCCTTTGCTGTGCAAAAGCTTTTAAGTTTCATTAGGTCCTACTTGTTTATTTTTGTTTTTATTTCCATTTCTCTAGGAGGTGGGTCAAAAAAGATATTGCTGTAATTTATGTCATGGAGTGTTCTGCCTATGTTTTCCTCTAAGAGTTTGATAGTGTCTGGCCTTAAATTTAGGTCTTTAATCCATTTTGAGTTTATTTTTGTGTATGGTGTTAGAGAGTGTTGTAATTTCATTCTTTTACATGCAGCTGTCCAGTTTTCCCAGCACCACTTATTGAAGAGGCTGTCTTTTCTCCATTGTATATTCCTGCCTCCTTTATCAAAGATAAGGTGACCATATGTGCATGGGTTTATCTCTGGGCTTTCTATCCTGTTCCATTGATCTATATTTCTGTTTTTGTGCCAGTACCATACTGTCTTGATTACTGTAGATTTGTAGTATAGTCTGAAGTCCAGGAGCCTGATTCCTCCAGCTCCATTTTTCTTTCTCAAGATTGCTTTGGCTATTTGGGGTCTTTTGTGTTTCCATACAAATTGTGAAAATTTTTTTCTAGTTTTGTGGAAAATGCCAGTGGTAGTTTGATAGGGATTGCATTGAATCTGTAGATTGCTTTGGGGAGTATAGTCATTTTCACAATGTTGATTCCTCCAATCCAGGGATATGATATATCTCTCCATCTCTTGGTATCATGTTTAATTTCTTTCATCAGTGTCTTATAATTTTCTGCATATAGGTCTTTTGTCTCCTTATGTAGGTTTATTCCTAGGTATTTTATTCTTGTTGTTGCAATGGTAAATGTGTGTTTTCTTAATTTCACTTTCAGATTTTTCACCATTATTGTATAGGAATGCAAGAGATTTCTGTGCATTAATTTTGTATCCTGCTAGTTTACCAAATTCATTGTTTAGCTCTAATAGTTTTCTGGTAGCATCTTTAGGATTCTCTATGTATAGTATGTCATCTGCAAACAGTGACAGCTTTATTTCTTCTTTTCCGATTTGGATTCCTTTTATTTCTTTTTCTTCTCTGATTGCTGTGGCTAAAACTTCCAAAACTATGTTGAATGAGTGGTGAGAGTGGGCAACCTTGTCTTGTTCCTGATCCTAGTGAAAATGGTTTCAGTTTTTCACCATTGAGGGCGAGGTTGGCTGTGGGTTTATCATATATGGCCTTTATTATGTTGAGGTAAGCTCTCTCTGTGCCTACTTTCTGGAGGGTTTTTATCATAAATGGGTGTAGAATTTTGTCAAAAGCTTTCTGTTCATCTATTAAGATGATCATATGGTTTTTCTCCTTCAGTTTGTTAATATGCTTTATCACATTGATTGATTTGTATATATTGAAGAATCGTTGCATTGCTGGGATAAACCTCACTTGATCATGGTGTATGATCCTTTTAATATGCTGTTGGATTCTATTTGCTAGTACTTTGTTGGGGATTTTTGTATCTGTGTTCATCAGTGATATTGGCCTGTAGTTTTCTTTTTTTGTGGTATCTTTGTCTGGTTTTGGTATCAGGGTGATGGTGGCCTTGTAGAATGAGTTTGGGAGTGTTCCTCCCTCTGCTATATTTTGGAAGAGTCTGAGAAGGATAGGTGTTAGCTCTTCTCTAAATGTTTGATAGAATTCACCTGTGAAGCCATCTGGTCCTGGGCTTTTGTTTGTTGGAAGATTTTAAATCAGAGTTTCAATTTCAGTGCTTGTGATTGATCTGTTCATATTTTCTATTTCTTCCTGGTTCAGTCTCGGAAGGGTGTGTCTTTCTAAGAATTTGTCCATTTCTTCCAGGTTGTCCATTTTATTGGCATATAGTTGCTTGTAGTAATCTCTCATGATCCTTTGTATTTCTGCAGTGTCAGTTGTTCCTTCTTTTTCATTTCTAATTCTATTGATTTGAGTCTTCTCCCTTTTTCTCTTGATGAGTTTGGCTAATGGGTTATCTATTTTGTTTATCTTCTCAAAGAACCAGCTTTTAGTTTTATTGATCTTTGCTATCATTTCATTTATTTCTTTTTCATTTATTTCTGATCTGATCTTTATGATTTCTTTCTGTCTGCTAACTTTGTGGGTTTTTTGTACTTCTTTGTCTAATTGCTTTAGGTGTAAGTTTAGGTTGTTTATTTGAGATGTTTCTTGTTTCTTAAGGTAGGATTGTATTGCTGTAAACTTCCCTCTTAGAACTGCTTTTGCTGCATCCCATAGGTTTTGGGTCATCGTGTTTTCATTGTCATTTGTTTCTAGATATTTTTTGATTTCCTCATTCATTTCTTCAGTGATCTCATGGTTATTAAGTAGTGTATTTTTTAGCCTTCATGTGTTTGTATTTTTTGCTGGTTTTTTCCTGTAATTGATATCTAGTCTCATAGCATTGTAGTTGGAAAAGATACTTGATACAATTTCAATTTTCTTAAATTTACTATGGCTTGACTTGTGACCCAAGATATGATCTATCCTGGAGAATGTTCCATGAGCACTTGAGAAGAAAGTGTATTCTGTTGTTTGTGGATGGAATGTCCTCTGAATGTCAATTAAATCCATCTTGTTTAATGTATCATTTAAAGCTGTGTTTCCTTATTTATTTTCATTTTGGATGATCTGTCCATTGGTGAAAGTGGGGTGTGAAAGTCCCATAGTATGATTGTGTTACTGTCGATTTCCCCTTTTATGGCTGTTAGCATTTGCCTTATGTATTGAGGTTGTCCTATTCTGGGTACATAAATATTTACAATTGTTCTATCTTCTTCTTGGATTGATCCCTTGATCATTATGTAGTGCCCCTCTTTGTCACTTGTAGTAGCCTTTGTCTTAAAGTCTATTTTGTCTGATATGAGAATTGCTACTCCAGCTTTCTTTTGATTTCCATTTGCATGGATTATCTTTTTCCATCCCCTCACTTTCAGTGTGTATGAGTTCCTAAGTCTGAAGTGGGTCTCTTGTAGATAGCATATATATAGGTCTTGTTTTTGTATCCATTCAGCAAGTCTATGTCTTTTGGTTGCAGCATTCAATCTATTTACATTTAAGGTAATTATGAATATGTATGTTCCTATTACCATTTTCTTAATTATTTTGGGTTTGTTATTGTATGTCTTTTCCTTCTCTTGTGTTTCCTGCCTAGAGAAGTTCCTTTAGCATTTGTTGTAAAGCTGTTTTGGTGGTGCTGAATTCTTTTAGCTTTTGCTTGTCTCTTAATGAGATCCCTGCTGGATAGAGTAATCTTGGTTGAAGGTTTTTCCCTGTCATCACTTTAAATATGTTCTTCCACTCCCTTCTGGCTTGCAGAGTTTCTGCTGAAAGATCAGCTGTTAACCTTATGTGGATCCCCTTGTATGTTATTTGTTGTTTTTCCCTTGCCGCTGTTAATATTTTTTCTTTGTATTTAATTTTTGATACTTTGATTAATACGTGTCCTGGCATGTTTCTCCTTGGATTTATCCTGTATGGGACTCTCTGTGCTTCCTGGACTTGATTAACTATTTCTTTTCCCATATCAGGGAAGTTTTCAACTATAATCTCTTCAAATATTTTCTCAGTCTCTTTCTTTTCCTCTTCTTCTTTTGGGACCCCTGTAATTCGAATGTTGGTACATTTAATATTGTCCCAGAGGTCTCTGAGACTGTTCTCTATTCTTTTCATTTTTTTTTTCTTTATTCTGCTCTGCAGTAGTTATTTCCACTATTTTATCTTCCAGGTCACTTATCCGTTCTTCTGCCTCAGTTATTCTGCTATTGATCCCTTCTAGATAATTTTTAATTTCATTTATTGTGTTGTTCATCACCATTTGCTTGGTCTTTAGTCCTACTAGGTCCTTGTGAAACGTTTCTTGTATTTTCTCCATTCTATTTCCAAGATTTTGGATCATCTTTACCATTATTACTCTGAATTCTTTTTCAGGTAGACTGCCTGTTTCCTCTTCATTTGTTAGGTCTGGTGGGTTTTTATCTTGCTCCTTCATCTGCTGTGTGTTTCTCTCTCTTCTCACTTTCCTTAACTTACTGTGTTTGGGGTCTCCTTTTAGCAGGCTGCAGGTTCATTGTTTCTGTTGTTTTTGGTTTCTGTCCCCAGTGGCTAATGTTGGTTCAGTGGGTTGTGTAGGCCTCCTGGTGGAGGGGACTAGTGCCTGGGTTCTGGTGGATGAGGCTGGATTTTGTCTTTCTGGTGGGCAGGTCCATGTCTGGTGGTGTGTTTTGGGGTGTCTGTGACCTTATTATGATTTTAGGCAGCCTCTCTGCTAATGGGTGGGGTGGTGTTTTTGTCTTGCTAGTTGTTTCACCTGGGGTGTCCAGCACTGTAGCTTGCTGGTCGTTGAGTGAAGCTGGGTCTTGGCATTGAGTTGGAGATCTCTGGGAGTTTTTTGCCATTTGATATTATGTGGAGCTGGGAGGTCTCTAGTGGACCAATGTCCTGACCTTGGCTCTCCCACCTCAGAGGCACGGGCCTGATGCCTTGCTGGAGCACCAAGAGCCTGTCATCCACATGGTTCAGAATAATAGGGAGAAAGAAATAAATAAAAACATAAAATACAATACAATAAAATAAAAAAGTTATTAATATAAAAAACAAAAAATAATTATTAAAAAAACTTAGGTAATTAAAAAGAAAGAAAGAAAGAACAACGAAACCAAAAAACAAATCCACCAATGATAACAACCGCTGAAAACTATACTACAAAAAAAAAAAAAAAAAAAAAAAACCGGACAGACAGAACCCTAGGACAAATGGTAAAAGCGAAGCTATACAGACAAATACCCACACAGAAGCATATGCATACACAGTCACAAAAAGAGAAAAAGGGAAAAAAAATATATATCTTTGCTCCCAAAGTCCACCTCCTTACTTTGGGATGGTTCGTTATCTATTCAGGTATTCCACAGATGCAGGTACATCAGGTTGATTGTGGAGATTTAATCCACTGCTCCTGAGGCTGCTGGGAGAGATTTCCCTTTCTCTTTGTTTGCACAGCTCCCGGGGTTCAGCTTTGGATTTGGACCCGCCTCTGCGTGTAGGTCGCCTGAGGGCATCTGTTCTTTGCTCAGACAGGATGGGGTTAAAGCAGCAGCTGATTCAGGGGCTCTGGCTCACTCAGGCCGTGGGGAGGGAGGGGTGCAGATGTGGGGCGAGCCTGCGGCGGCAGAGGCCGGCGTGACGTTGCACCAGCCTGAGGCACGCCGTGCGTTCTCCCGGGGAAGTTGTCCCTGGATGCCGGGACCCTGGCAGTGGTGGGCTGCACAGGATCCCCGGAGGGCGTGTGTGGATAGTAACCTGTGCTCACACACAGGCTTCTTGGTGGCGGCAGCAGCATCTTTAGCGTCTCATGCCCGTCTCTGGGGTCCGCGCTGTTAGCCGCGGCTCTCGCCCGTCTCTGGAGCTCCTTTAAGCAGCGCTCTTAATCCCCTCTCCTCGCGCACCAGGAAACAAAGAGGCAAGAAAAAGTCTCTTGCCTCTTCGGCAGCTCCAGACTTTTCCCCGGACTCCCTCCCGGCCAGCCGTGGCGCACCAACCCCCTGCAGGCTGTGTTCGCGCCTCTCCCTGCGCTCCGACTGAAGCCCGAGCCTCAGCTTGCAGCCCCGCCCGCCCCGGCGGGTGAGCAGACGAGCCTCTCGGGCTGGTGAGTGCCGGTCGGCACCGATCCTCTGTGCGGGAATCTCTCCGCTTTGCCCTCCGCACCCCTGTGGCTGTGCTTTCCTCCGCGGCTCCAAAGCTCCCCCTCCGCCACCCGCAGTATCCGCCCGCGAAGGGGCTCCTAGTGCGTGGAAACCTTTCCTCCTTCACAGCTCCCTCCCACTGGTGCAGGTACCGTCCCTATTCTTTTGTCTCTGTTTATTCTTTTGCCCTACCCAGGTATGTGGGGAGTTTCTTGCCTTTTGGGAGGTCTGAGGTCTTCTGCCAGCGTTCAGTATGTGTTCTGTAGGAGTTGTTCCACGTGTAGATGTATTTCTCATGTATCTGTGGGGAGGAAGGTGATCTCGGCCTCTACTCTTCAGCCATCTTGAAGCTCCTCCCTACCCTGTATATTTCAGCCTATAGGCAACACTCTTTTACAAAACGTGCAGAGCCAGCATGACGTAAGCACAGCTGACAGAACAGATCTAAAGTGGAGTCAGGTTTGCTCTTCCTTATTACAATACTGTGATCTTCTAAAGGCAGGAATGATCTCTTATTCATCTTAAGAATTCTGACCTGGGGAAGCACATAGGCCTTACTCAATAAACATTTGGTAAAATGAATGGAATTTTGTGGGGGGGGGGCTTGTTTGTTTTATCCATTGTCAGGAAATTCGTTTACCATGCATTGCTTCAACTCCTTGTATTAGTTTCCCAGAGGTGCCATAACAAATGGCCACAAACTTGGTAGCTTGAAACAGCAGACATTCTCTCCCAGTTCTGGAGGCCAAAAGTCTGGAGGTTGTAATTCCTCAGAGGTTCAAGGGGGGAGTCTGTTCTCTGCCACTTCTAGCTCCTGTTGGCTGCCCAGCTTTCCTTGGTGCTCCTTGGCTTGTGGCCACATCACTTCAGTCTACTTCTGTCTTCAGAGTATTCTCCTCTGTGTCTGTGACAGAGTTCCTGCCTCTTTTTTTTTTGAGGACATTTCTTAAGATCTTTAACCTAATCATATCTTTTATAATAGAAATTAATATTCACAGGTTCTAGGTATTTGCCATTCTTTGACCTACAACACTCCTTAAAGCTACTGAGATTTGTTCTCTTTACATCCCTTTTCCTCCTCTTGTGAGTTTTTCTTCTCTTTCCTTGGAATTCTTATTGAATAGTAAACATTTGCAGGTTCTTTTTCAAGGTTGCTTTTCACCTTAAATCTCCTGCCAACTCTTTCCATGTTTAAGTTTTAAGAACTGATATCCATAGTGTGGCGTATTTTAGTGGCAGTGATATATATATCACTGCCACTACATATGCATATGAATATATGTATATATATACCCATATATATGTATGTATCTGTATCTCATTGGTCTTTTCCTGGCTTTCACGAACAAATCTAACAAAAGAAATTTAGTTGCAGTATGGTGCCTGCTAAATTAGCTTTTGGATTTCCAGTCAAAACATAAACTTCACAGAGCAAGCCCGGTAGCTCTTTGGCAAGTGAAAAGAACTAGAAGAGTGGTTAGAAATCCCCTGTCTGCAAGTAACATAAAACCAACTTACGGTGGCCTAAATAGATGGGAATTTCTTGTTTTTACAGAGAGTTTTGTTGGTGGCCAATCACTGAGATGTCAGTTACGGATTTCTTATATTCTCTTGGATTTTCCTCAGAGTCAAGAGATGATTTCCCCAACAGCTCCCAGCATCCTATCTATGTTCAAGGCAGGAAGGGAGTGCACACTAGTCACGTTTGCTTCTGTTTATAAGAATAAAAAACAAATGTTTTTCTAAAGTCCCCAGCAGAATTGCAGTTATATCTTAATGGCCAGAATGTTTCCTAGTTTTAAGGAAAGTAGGGAAACTGGTATTTATCCTGTAATAGTGCAGGTGTGAGGGAAAGCAGCATCTAGTACCCCAAAATATGCCTCTTTGGCATAAGGATGAACTTGAGCTGGTTATTTTTGAGAAGTAGCAGACACAGAAGAAGCTCTGAAAACTGAGCAGAAGTTACCCTTTTGAAAGAGAAATTTACATTTATAAGGGGTTAAATATCCATTTGTAACTGTGCCTTATTCTCTGTACCAGGAAGAGGAAGAGAATAGAACTCTGGAAACTCTTATCAATGGAGAAGGCACTGACTTAAATTTGCATAACGACCATACCCTTGCTTACTGTGCTTTCCTTGGTTATCTCCCAGGAACAGGCCTCCTCCTCCACCCCCCAGCCACTAACACCCTTCTTTGTCTTTAGCTTGAGATGGTATTTAAGGTGATGGCTTGGGCCATTTGTGAGAGTTACTCAGTTTTCCTGGGCCTCTCCCACATATACAGGAAGTATCCATGTTATTAAACTTTTGTTTTTCTCCTGTTAATCCATTTTTTATTATAGGAGGGTCTCAACCAAGAACATACAAGGGTAGAGGGAAAATTATTTTTCCTCCCCTATAGTGGCAAAGTAGGAGGAGGTTCAGAATGTCTTACTAGAAGAGCCTAAAACTAGATTCTGCCTTAGAGTTAAAACTGAGCTTCTTGTTATAGAATTAGCATCCTGAGACCTATATATCAAGGATAGGACTGGTCCCACATTTTCAGTTTCATGTAAGTATTGACCACAGAGAACCCTTGTAAATGTTAGAGTTTCGCCTTCGTCACTTGAGATGCCTGCCAGAAGACCTCCTCTCTATGGTGAAAATGATAACATTATCACATCAAAGGGCTTCTCCTGCTCATAGAGTGAAGGAACACTCTATGTCAAGAATTGGGAATGGGCTGAGATTTGACCCTACTTGCAGGGAATCAAGTAAGCCTGCCACTCACTGGATGCTGGCAGAAGACACGAGACTTCTGGGTCAGAGACAAAGGACTTTCTTACTTACTCATGGCAGCAGCCACATTTCTGCTTCAGTTCCCTGAGCCCCAATTCCCACTGGGTGATGTTAAGAAAGTCAAATGACACCTGAACACTCACTGGGTTGGAATAGGAGTTTATGGAACCAGAATCTTCTATACTGCAGAGTGAATATGCCTGCCCTTTGCCCTAGTGGAAAGCATTGTTTCTGCCTTCCAAAGATGTTTGCTAGGAAGCATCGTTGAAATGACAGTCTGAAACAAAAGCAGTCAGGGCCTGTGTTTTCAAGACATGTGGAAATATAAGAAACTAAAGGAAAATTGTCACCAGACTCGGGTCCATCACATACACCCTAGTGTGCTCACCCTGCTCTAACTGACCTGTACCACTGCTATTTCAAGAATCAACAGAATTGGCTTGCAGAAAGCATATCAGTTTTGGAAACTCGCTAGTTCTTTCTTTTTTTCTAAATTTTTATTTTGTATAGGAAGGTAGTTGATTTACAGTGTTGTGTTAGTTTCAGGTGTACAGCAAAGTGATTCAGGTTATACATATACATCTATCTCTTCTTTTTTGAATTATTTTCCCATTTTGGTTATTACAGATTATTGAGCAGAGTTCCCTGTGCTATACAGTAGGTCCTTGTTGGTTATCTATTTTATATATAGTAGTGCACATATGTCAATCCCAAACTCCCAATTTGTTCTCCCCCCCGCCACTCTTCCTCTTTGGTAACAATAAGTTTGTTTCCTATGTCTGTGGGAAGCTCGCTCATTCTTGTTTTACTGCACCCCAGGATGGCCATATGCTCCTGTGCCCACCCCTTTCTTCCTTCCCCATCCTTCCAAGCACCCTGCTCCCTGGCCCTCACCATGTTCATAGGCACTTTCACTAGCACCAAGAAAGGTATTACTTTCAAATTTGTGTACTGAATAGGTTATCTGACTAAAAGACAAAAGGTTCTAACCTGAGCAAAGAGTATAAAAATTACACTATAGGTAATGAGTGAGGTGCTGATGAGGTCTTCTGACCATTGAGGGGTGAGAATCCACCAATTCTATAAAAAGACAATGAGTGGTTTGGGGGCAGGCAATGCAGGCTTGACTTAAATGGGTTCTGGATGAATCTGATTATAAAAGCTTCGCAGCAGGTCACCTTCGGCTAAGCAGTATAGCTGCCCATTGACTAATAATGATGTTGGTTTTCTGTTGAAAGCATCGTAAGCTACCAGCTGGATAGGATTTTTTTTTTCCCTGAAGGCTGGAAATAGGTTTCAAAAAGCGAAACTGACTTCATTTCTTCACAGGTACAGGCCAAATTCTTTGTTAATGATAACACCTGTGGGAAAAGAAAACTATCTAGTTATCCTTAAGGTACAAAGATCATACAGATTATACTATAGAGAGAAGACCTTTAAGATTTTATGAAGCATATACAAAAAAGGTGCCTAAAGGGCTTCCACTAGAAATTTCAGTAGTGCCAGAAGTTAAGGGGTACTAGGAAAGCCAAGCATATTGAGATCAGGACAGGCTCTGTGACATTGTGGAGGAGTGAGCATTTAGTGGGAGCCACCAGCCAGTCAATCATGATTCATGGTCACCTGCAAGGCCTTAACCAAAAACTGGATCTGCATGCCCGTGTCCAGCCCCTAGGATTTGTCAGGACTCATGCCTGGGAGGAGAGGGGCACCTCTTCCATCACTTCATGGATTCCCGCTGTGACCCCAGATGTCCAGGGCTTCACAGGTAGCTTTTCCACACTAAGAGGTCAAGAGCCTTACTTTGAACAGCCATCGAGATGAAGGCTTCCCTAAGCCTGCTGACGGATCTGACCTTGAATATTACTATTCGCAGCCACGTCCATTTCCTTACTGTCCTCTCCCTGCACCACACACCTCACTTTCCACCCCACGCCTCTGCTTCTGCCAGTTTTCCCCTGCTTGGACCACTCTGCTATCTTCTTTCCACTGGCAGAAGCCTACTATTTGCACCAATCTCAGCCTCCCCTTCCTACCTCCAAGATATTCCTTACTGTGTCTTCCTCAGCATCGTGGTTACAATTTACTACACTATCAGCTCACATTTCTCTGTTGCTGCTGTTGGCACTTCTATCTGTTATCTCTCTCGCTCACGACAAAGCCTCTGTGTCTATTATCATGCTATGCACTTAACATTTAAAAATCTTTTTCTTGAGAAATGAATGCCTTTTAAGTCCACCAAGAGCCAGGAGGTGAGCACAAAAGCAAAAAAAAAAGCCCAGTCATCCCTCTGAGATCAACAGAGCAGCTGAAGAGATTCTCACCTTTGTATGAGTCATGCTCCGCTGCAATCTGCCAACAGCAGGGAGGTTTGATGCCAATGGGAGTGGAAACGAAGACTAAAAGGCAGTTTCTTTGAAATATTCTTAGGAAGAAGCATTAATTCCATTTTTTCTCACTTTTTTTATAGTTGAGCTTTTGGCGCTGGGTCAATGCCACCTATTTTAGTGTGGTACTGTCCACTAGGACAATGAACTGCCATAGCTTTTTTTCTGGAGCAATGTTCATATCTTCTTAAAAAAGGAACACTCCCACCGGCACTGCCTGTAAGGCAAAGGGAGAGATACACGACCATGAGCCGGTATGAGTGTCATGGAGAGGAGATGCCAGAGAGGAGGAGAGATCAAAATACGTTTGTTTCTCAAGGCAAGAGATCAAGAGAGAGAATTCGTTGTCAAGCTGTAGCTCTCCAACTTGAGGTACAGAAGAATCGTTTATGGAGTATCAATGAAAAAATTATTGCCTGCCGTATCAATAAACAAAAAATTTTGCAGCCATCAAGCCATCCCATTACAGCCGCCCCTGTGGTGAGCCCTATGGGAACTCAGAGTGGAAACGGGGTGCCCGCCATCAAGCTATCAGCCACTGTAGCCACCCCACCCCGTCACCCCCCCCAGCAGTGCACCCTGAGGAAACTCAGGATGAAAAAGCATAAGACACTGGCCCCAGACAGCTGAAGTACACATCAAAGGAAGGATTTCAATAAGCCCAGATGCTAGTATCTTCCCATATATAGAAAAGTGCTAAATTCCTTAACTTGAGATGTCTGGTTTTCTTTAATTAACAGGAATCTTTTGAAGTTCCAACTACCTGGTCTTTGTTGCAAAACCTCCTATGTATCCTAGCTCTTCCCTTAGCCCTTTGGAGCAGTCCCTCAGATAGCAGTCCCTATCTGAGATGCTGTGTCCTGGGCTTAAGTCCTCAGTGTTGTCCCCTAAATAAAACATAATTCTCAACTTTTAGATTGTGCACTTTTTTCCAGTTGACAGGAGCGTATGAAAAAAGATTCCCGGGCTTCCCTGGTGGCGCAGTGGTTAGGAGTCCGCCTTCTGATGCGGGGGACGCGGGTTCACGCCCCGGTCCAGGAGGATCCCATATGCTGCGGAGCACCTGGGCCCGTGAGCCATGGCCGGTGAGCCTGCGGGTCCGGAGCCTGTGCTCCACAACGGGAGAGGCCGCAGCTGTGAGAGGCCCATGTACCGCAAAAAAAAAAAAAAGAAAGATTCCCGAGCCTCAAGCCAGAACCATCATATAAGAATATGTGGGAAGGGATCAAGGGGCGGAAGAGACAGAGAGCGGGAATCCACATTCTACATTTTTAAGAAAATTCAGGAGCTTTTTACCCAGAGGGTCTGAAGACCACATTTTAAGAAACAGCATGACTTTTGAGACAGATAAACCCAGTTTAGTCACCTTCTAGCAGCACAGACTTAATTACATGGAGCCTCAGTTTTCCATCAAAGGGGAGTAGTATCAACGCACCTCACGGGGATGCCCACAGAGATGTTAGGAAGTTTAAAGCACTGTGTCCCACATGGTGCCAGGCACAGGTGTCTCTGGAAATATTTACAGTTGTAACATTTTAGAAAAGGTAATACATGGATCTATCTGAAATAATCCTCCATTTGAAGTGAAGTGAGTTGGCAGGATCTCTTTCACACAGACCCATGTGTACAGTAAAGGTCCACATGTTTGTTCTTTCATTTTTGTGTTTGTGGTGAGGCAAAAGCATCCCTCATTACAACATTCACTGGGAGATGGGGGAGAAGATAATCTGCTTATTGTAAGCATCTCCGCTTTTTCTTCTTTGTCTTACCCTTCATGGAAATAATAGAGCTGAGAATTAGTTTCAAACTCGACAGTAAAAATGCTCAGCATCACACTGGTTCTGGACAGGGGTTTCTTTAATAATGTAGAACTAAGGGGGTGTTCTGGAAGAGCACAGAAGTCTTCTAAGAAAGCTAAATCCCAAAGTGAAAAAAAGCTATCCCAAACCACTCAGCTTCTTTATAACCTATTAGGACCCAACCGTTACATGACTTTATATGAGCCTTTAAATCTACAATAATGCCTCATGATGGGATGCTACTATATGAAACAAAACATTTGGGAAACTAGTAATTTAAAAGAGATTGAGATTCTTTAGAAAAATAAGACGAGTTTAACTTCAAATAGCCAATTTTCATAGTACATTTAATATGACAGTGTTTCCCCAAGTTCAAGTTGTAACATATTGCCACGGACATTACTTTTATAAAACATGGCAAAACTATATTTAAGTTTGCAGCTTATACAGTCCCTTGAAGAAAAAACTACATTTTAATTTTCTGTCAGGTAAAATAGCATTTTATTTTGTGTCTCTTGTTATATCCTTCCAGTTTCATATATTTGTCAGTTTTCTTTATAGTCATCTCAGGCTGAGGGGCAGTAATCTTCATAGGAAGCCACTGAATCCGTTGGGTCATTTTGTTTAGTTTCCTGGACTATTTAAATTATAATTTTTGAAAAGTAAAGTGATAGAATGTGATACCTTCATTTCGCTTTTCAGTGCATTTTGACAAAATCTTTACCTGACGTATTACTTCTTAAATGTTGAAAAACCCTAATCATATTTACTTCACAGGTTAAAATATAAATACCAAAAAGTGAATTCACGGCATTTGACTGTGTATTTTCAGAACTTGCTTTCTTAGAAAAATATTCACCCTGCGAAACTGAAGTTGAATGTAAATGCATACAGTCAGAATATTAGAGTTGAAAAAGACATTAACAGTAATCTGAGCCCTATTTTTATAGGAAAAATAGTTTTAAAATGCCAGTGTATCATTTTGGCCATTTATTTATTTATTTTCTTGACTTTTTTTTTTAAGCCTCACTGTTTACAGATATCTTAGTCAGCCTAGCTATTAACAGCAATTCCCTATGGAGAGAGTTAGAACAGTTTTTGGATATCCCCAAATTGTCACTTTTTTTGCCTTGTTTCATGTTATGAATTGTCAGAGGTACATTTTCTCTGTTTAGTAACTGTGTCTGATATTTAGATATTCTCACCGCCGATGTCAGTCACTTTCACCAGTATTTACGCAGCTATTTAAGTAAAATATAATGTAAGTAACAGATATCAAGATAGCTTAGAGATGAGAAATGAAACATAATTTAAAATGTTTTAAAAATAGCCCTTTTCTTATTATAAAAGTAATATTTATTCATCTTGGGAAGTTAGCATAATGCACAGAGAAGAAAATAAATTTCCAAGAATAATTCTACTATCTTAAAAAAAGTAATACTTTAATAGCTTGATGTATGTATGTGTGTGTGTGTGTGTGTGTGTATATATATATATATATGTATATACACATATATAATTTACACATATATATGGCTATATAGAAATATATTTGTCCAGTATTTTGTGCACTCATGCACACATTAAAGATGCTTCCAACATTAAAAAGTTGTTACATGTGCATCTTGAATTATTGAGAAACACTTTTTTTTTGAGTTACAGTGGACTGCGCTTTTAGATACTAGCATCTAAATCTAAATAATGGAGATCAGATCTGAATTTTCCCTATTATAATAGGGAATTAAATTCTTGACTAAGGGCCAGATGTCTATTTTGTTATATAAACAATTGCAAGCATTGTGTTAAATCCAACTAGAAAAAAAGGCATCCATACACTGGTTACCATAGAATTTTCTGGTGCATCTATGTTTAATGTAAGGAGACATTGTAGATTGATTTTGTTTAATAATACATTATCATCAGTTACTAGATAAAGTTCTTATTTATGTAATTTTTTTAATAGCCACAAATGAGTGGGTAAAGTGAAGCTGAACACCTTCATTAAGAATATAGCAGGGCTTCCCTGGTGGCGCAGTGGTTGGGGGTCCGCCTGCCGATGCAGGGGCAGGAAAAAAAAAAAAAAAAGAATATGGCATTTGGACTTCCTGGTGGTGCAGTGGTTAAGAATCCACCTGCCAGTGCAGGGGACACGGGTTCGATCCCTGGTCCAGGAAGATCCCACATACTGCGAGGCAACTAAGCCCATGTGCCACAGCTACTGAGCCCATGTGCTGCAGCTACTGAAGCCCGCACGCTTAGACCCTGTGCTCCTCAACAAGAAAAGCCATCACAATGAGAAACCCACACACCGTAACAAAGACCCAACGCAGCCAAAAAAAAAAAAAAAAAAAATCCGTCCTACAATGCAGGTGACATGGGTTTGATCCCTGGTTGGGGAACTAAGATCCCACATGCCATGGGGCAACTAAGCCGTGTGCCACAGCTACTGAGGCTGCATGCCTCAAACTACAGAGCCCGCATGCCACAACAAAAGACCTGACCCAGCCAAAAAAAAAAAAAAAAAAAAAGAATATCGCATTCAAGAAGCATCCTTTAGATTTTAGAAAGATTTCCTAGGCTTTAGAGATTTAGGGTCATTTGTTATTTTTAATAAAAATCTTCATGTAAGTTGATTTTACTCAGTTTTCTCATTACCATTTTTTTTTAATTAAAAATAAAGTCTCCTGAAACATTTGAGATAAGCTTTTTCCCCACATGACTTGGAAAATCACATTCTTTTTTTTGGTGCTAAGATATTAGAAGAGCTTTGAAAGTGAGAACTGCCTGTAATTTCACTTTACTTAAAAATTTCTATCATCTTTAGAGCAGGGGTCCCCAACCCCTGGGGACCTGTTGGGAACCGGGCCGCGCAGCAGGAGGTGAGTGGCTGGCGAGCGAACCAGGCTTCACCTGCCCCTCCTCATAGCTCGCATTACCCCCTGAGCCATCCCCGACCCCTTCCCCCCATCCCCCCACACCCCACTCCCACCGCTGTGGTGGAAAAATTGTCTTGCATGGAACCGTTCCCCGGTGCCAAAAAGGTTGGGGACTGCTGCTTTAGAGAATGATTTCATTACCTTTATAACCCTATACCTCAATAGTTAGACACCCCACAGTTTATATTTTGCCTTCCTCTCAGCGTGAGGAAATCGTGGTCTTTTCTGATGGTTTCCCAGATGAGTATTCAGCTTGCTTTTCTATCCTCTTCCCCTGCTATTTCCCCAGCTCTCTTCTATACATCTTTGCTGAAGAACAATTAAGAAAAGGCTGATTTTGGAGGTCCCTGAAGAGGCTTCTAGGATCCCATGGCAAGGTTAGACTGAGAACAGCCTGTGTCATACCCTCATCTGGCCACCTTTCCAAACCACTCTGGTCGTTAAATACCCAGGAGCGGGTTAACTGGGGGCTGGTGTTTGGTGAATAATGATGCTCAAGTGCAGGGGGTAATTAGATACTGGGAGATGACAAAACCATATATGCCATTTCTTTTTGCTTCAGAGTATCTTTTCATGAGAGAAAATATAGTAATCTTTTGGGAAGGAAGTTGCAAACTATCTGCGAAAGCAAAGTGTGTATAAGACAAAATTTCCAGCCTGATATGGAGCAGTGATGGTGACTCAGAGTGTGCTGTTCAGAAGAAAGTCCTAAGCACAAACATGGAAATGATGTTATAAATATATTTAGGAAGTGGGAGATCTGGAGGTCATCTGAGAAGTGTCTAATTGAATGTTCGCATAAAATGGATTTTGGGTCCCTTCTTTGTAAACAGGACGCTATCACTGTAGCTGTAAGATTAGTCATGATCTTAAGTGTAGAGGAGACTCAAAGCTCATCTGATCACCCAGGTCTGCCAGAACTGAGGCAGTTTTCCCAATTCATGTCAGGAGAAGCTTTGTATGGCTGTATTGGGATTAGAACCCATGTCTTCTGTTTATTAGTGTTTTGCCTTCAATATTATTTTTTTATTCATCTAGGAAGGAATGTGCTATTTATTACTTTTCCTCCCGTTTTCCCTTATTACATTTCTCCAAATTTCCAAAGAATTAACCCACTGCTGATCCAACATAGTCCAAACTGATCTCTTTAGTTGTCTACGTAATATAGTGGTTAAACATGATGGTTTTCAAGTAAGACAGACTTGAGTCGTAGTGCTGTCTATACCTCTTCATAGTTATGTGGCCCTGATTGAGTCAGTTTACCTCTCTGTGCTACACTTCCCACATCTGTAAGATGTAGATCATCTATAGGGTTGCCTCACAGCTGTGTGTGTTACACGTTATGGTACATATGCTCAGCACATCACGTGGCCTTCCTATGTGACTCAGCATTCTTGTCATTGCAGTTATGTTTCATGCCACATGACTACGTGAATTATTTCTTAAGTAGGAGTTTAAAACAAGAGTAATACTTTTTTTTAAAAGTGTGATCAAGGTTTTAAAATCTGCCTTGAAATCTTAAATTGCCAAAGGAAGTCTGTCCTGCGTGTGAATCTAAGCCACTGCAGAGGAGGCAACATGGGTCAGAAACCTCACAGAGAGTCCTCGAGCCTTTAGAGGGTCCCAAAGAGGCAAGCTAGGTGAGCTGTAGGTATCCCGCAGAACCAGACTCGAATCATAAATCCCCGTATAACTGCGCGGGTTTCTACAAAGTGGCATTCCGTGCACCGGGTAGAGAATACGATGTAAAGAGCCATCAAACATTATGAGACCCGCACCCTGCAGTACATAAACAAAGTGAGGTGGAAAACAAAACAGAAAGTTTGCATGATAATCCTCAGCCATATACTGCATCATGAAAGGGCATTTTAGTTCAAATGTGGGAAGCGTCGCCAAAAAAGCTGAAGGCAGGCAGGCAGACTGAGACAAATTAGAACAGAGTAGAAAATTTGTCCTACCTTTATAATTCACACAACAGCCCATGCAACCTGACCACAAGCTGGTGAGATGTTGGCCATCTGACTCTTTATAGCTGTGGTCTGTTTTTCCTTGAAACACCCCTTTCCTCTCTGTGTTCCCAGACACTTGGCAGTTCTCTTGAAGTACAACTCAAGCTGAATACAGAAGAATTAGTCTTCTCAATTTTCACGACAACAGCTCTTCAAGAGACATATTTTGAAACTTACAAAGTCCTTGATTGAATTTACATCACAGCAAGGAAATTCAGCCAAGTGATTGACGGCCTTGGAGTCAAACAGGCCTGGAACAGAATCTGGATCAGTCACTTATGAGTAGTGCTCAGGCAAGAGATTTAATCTGTCTCTGCCATAGTTTCTTCCACAGTAAAATGGAGATAATAATAATAATAGTAGTAGTAGTAGTAATACCTATCACATAGGGTTAAACTATATATTTAAATGATTAGGGGACTTCCCTGGTGGTCCAGTGGTTAAGAATCTGCCTTCCAATGCAGGGGACATGGGTTTGATCCCTGGTTGGGCAACTAAGCCCACTCGCCACAACTACTGAGCACACAAGCCACAACTAGAGAGCCTGTGTGCTCTGGAGCCCACCTGCCGCAGCGAAGACCTGACGCAGCCAAAAATAAATAAATAAATCAATAAATATTAAAAAAAAACAAAAAAAACATTAGCCATTATACTTGGTACATAGTAAGCTCTCAGTAAATATTAGTTGTTATTTTTATTGTAGAATCTATTTTATTCCTGAGACCATTACTTCCTATTTGTTCCCCAGACCAAATCTTCCAAGCCAAAGAAGAAAAAGGTAGGATTATTTTGTATCAGTTTATTGGTGACTATGCCTTTTAATAAGTATTGATTTCAAAAGAGGATGCAGCTCTACTTTTGAGATCTGAAGAACACATATGTGCATCGTATGTATCTCAGCGCTAAGACTGCGCACCTGAGAATGCATAGCTGTCCCACGGCAGGTGCATACACCTGCCCACATCAGGAGCCAGATGCCTCCATCTGACCCAGGATCAGCCTCATCCATTCTTCATTAAGAGGATGACTTGGAAAATGGAAGGAAGACCCTAAACCCTCCCTATTGGTAAGAAGGGTGAAGTGAGGGCAAAAAGTTGTGCTGACACTTAGGGTCATGGGTCAGAATTAGTTTATGCAGAATGTGTCATTTTATAATTTTGAATTTATTTTTTTGTTTTAAAAAATGATGAATGTAAATCACAAAACTCAACTACTGTTTAGAACAAGCTTCCCTCACCAAAGAAAGTGGAGCTCTCCTTAAATGTAATGTATCAGTGTAATTGGTTTTGAGAAAGCTCAGGAGGAAACTGGGGATGTTTTCAGTGTAGGAAGGCGGAATCTCCCACTTCGGTGATGTTGAATGGTGACACATTTCGATGGTTAGCATAAGGTATGCCGGCACAAAAATTGATCATATCTAGTGACACGTGCCGTGTGGCAAACAACAGCTGTGATTGTTTTAGGGGGCGAAAAAATGATCCATGTATAATGTGCTGTGCTGAAAACATTTGCAGTTAATCACAAAAAGTACAATAACATTCTTCCGCAAGTTTTAAAATATGTGGGCCAAGAAAAACTGAGGTGGCTCCCAAATCTACCTAATCATCAGCATTATGTAAGGGCTCTCCTAGAAAATGCTGACTCCCTGGCACTGCCCCCTGAAGGTTGTGATTTAGCAACTCTAAAGAGGAGCCCAGGATGACCCACTTAGGGGCCACTCCCTGGACTGGCCCACTCTGCTTTGCTTCATAGGTCTTCCGTCTTTATTGGAGCTTTCTTCATGGGGTCTTAAACCAAGCTGTGAGTCCAGATTTGTGTGTGTCATCAGAATGAGTGATGACTGAGGTTTCAGAGTCAGAACATGGTTATGATGACTGCGGAAGACCTGTTTTTTTCCTCAGTTGGTGTGGAATAATTGAAGTTCCTCAAGTTCACTCAATAAATATTTCCTGAGCACTTCCTCTATGTGAGACACTGTTCTATGTGCTCATGATATGCAGAGAATACAATAGAAAAACTTCCCTGTTCTCCCAAAGCTGACATTTTAGTACAGGGAGACAGGAGAAAATTAAATATATAGGATGTAGAGAAATAATGATATGAAAAATGTTCAGGGAGATGGCAAGTCCAGAATGTGTGTGTGTATGTGTGTGTGTGTGTGTGTGTGTGTGTGTGTGTGTGTGTGTGTGTGTGTCTGAGTATGTGATGTGGATTTTAAATAGGGTAGTTAGGGAATGCCTCCCTGAGATTATATTTGAGTGAAGACTTAAAGGAGGTGGGGAACTAGCAGAGCTGATACTTAGTGGAAGGACATTATAGGCAGAGGAGACAGCCATTGATTGCAAAGGTCTAGAGATGAGCCCACTGGTTTCCTGTGGCTGCGGTAACAAAGGACCACAAACTTGTTGGGTAAAACAACGGACATGTATTCTCACCATTCTGGAGGCCTGATGTCCGAAATCGGTATCAATGGGCTGAAATCCAGGGATCGGCAGGGCTGTGCTCCCTCCGGAGGCTCCAGGGGAGAATCTGTTTTTTTGCCTTTTCAAGCTTCAGGTGGTGCTGGCCTTCTCTGGCTTATGGCTGCATCACTTTAATTGATTTTTGGCCTGAGAAACTTCAAGGTCGGAATTGCCATTAACTGAGGGGGGAGAGCTGGATTGGAGACCAGGAGCTGGGTTCCGGACAAGTTCCATTTGAAAGTCCTATTATAGTTCTAAGAGGAAGTCTAGGGGAGAAGTGCAAGCTAAAGATATCAATTTGGGGTCATAGCTATTCTCTTTCTTCGGACCTCCCAGTTACTAAGTCCACAAAATTTTGATCTCAAGTGTATAAAGTAGCAGAGATGGTCTTTGCGACATCACTGGACAAGGCTATTAACACCCATGGGACATGCTCGTGCAGTGATAGAATGTTTTATCCTCATGTGTTTTCTCCAAAGTTGAATAAAGGTGTTTTGTCACTGTGCAAAGAAAAATCAAGACTGTCTAGACAGTGCAACTGCTTCATCCGGTTAAAATACTGATAAAATATATTTCTGGCAAAGGAAAAAAAAGATATGAATTTGGGAATTGTCAGCACATGTACGGTGTTAAAGAGTAGGAAACTGATGAGTTTCCCAAGTCGATGAGTGAAGAAATGTGATGCAGAAACTGAGCCCTGGGACATCCCGTGGTTGAGAGCTTGAGGGGGAACCAGCAAGTGAGACTGAGAAGCCCCTGATGTGA
>NW_006778672.1:234046-256413 GCF_000442215.2 Lipotes vexillifer | reverse complement strand
CGGAAGAAAAAGAGTGGTGTCCACGCAACAAGTGAACAGGTGCTTTCAAGGGGAAAGTGATGACTGTGCCACATGCTTCTTAGAGGTGATATTAAGATGGAACAGTTATAAAAGAGAAGAAAAGGATAGGATTGGAAGATGGAGAGACCCAACAAAACTTTTGAGAAATTGCTATAAAGAGGAGAGGAGACACAATGGGGTCATTGGAGAGGGAAGTGGGATTCTTTGAAGTTTTTTTTCCTAAAGATTTTTATTGATGATAAGAATGACCTAATATAGGAGGAACAATAGATGACTCAGGAGAGGAGAAAGAGGGAATGGAATCCAATATGGAAGTGGATGGCATGGCTCTAGGCAGGTAATAGTACAAGGAAGCAGAGATGCTGGTAGGTGGCAGGTGAGGTATGGAAATTCTCTTCTCACTGCTTCCGTCGTTTCTCTGAAATAGGAAGCCACCAGCTGAGAGTGAGCATAGAGAGCCGGTGTTGGAGGTTTGAGGAGAGAGAAGGTATGAAATAATTATCTGGGAGATCAAAGTGAATGCTCTAGGGATGTAGGAATAATGCCAGCAGCATATGGACCTCCATGAGGTTCATGGTCTTGATTTAAAGTCAGACAAGTCAGTGTCCCTTTGTGGTTGGTCTCCCACTACCTTCAGCAATAAAGATACAGGTGTGGGGTCCATGGAAAGATGGACAGAACCGGAGCTGTGATTTGGACAAGCCCATCATATAACTTAAGAGAATATCACAGAGTTGAGGGTGAATGCAAGGAAATGACTCTAATGATTGACCATGGAGGGGAGTAAGGACACGAGAGGGAGAGGTTACATTGGAAGAGTGGGCTTCATGGATTGTAGGTGGTGCTGTGGAAGGATGTAAAATCAGAGTTGTAGAGGGAGGTGGTAGACTGATTGCAAAAAGTGGCCCTAGGGACTTACTGGTGGTGCAGTGGTTAAGAACCCACCTGCCAGTGCAGGGGACACAGGTTCAAGCCCTGGTCTGGGAAGATCCCACATGCCGCGGAGCAACTAAGCCCATGACCTACAACTACTGAGCATTCTCTCTAGAGCCCGTGAGCCACGAGTACTGAGCCCACACGCCACAACTACTGAAGCCCGCATGCCTAGAGCCGGTGCTCTGCAACAAGAGAAGCCGCCTCCGTGAGAAGTCCACGCACCGCAACAAATAGTAGCCCTCGCTCGCTGCATCGAGAGAAAGCCCACACACAGCAACGAAGACCTAATGCAGCCAAAAATAAATAAATAAAAATTTTTAAAAAAGTGGCCCTAATTTTCTATTCCTCCTTAGATCCAGGCCTCTCCCCACATCAAGAGGAGGATTCGTGGTGGTCCAATGGTTAAGACAATACACTTCCATTGCAGGAGGCTAGGATTCGATCCCCGGGTAGGGGAGATCCTGCATCCGCCTGGTGGTATAGCCAAAAATAGAAAACAAACAAAAAAAAAGAAGTATAAAAGGAGGAGTCCATTTTCCAGCTCCCCTTTTTTGGTCAGCTTTATTGCAGTATAATTGACCAATAAAATGATAAGATATTTAAAGTCTACATTGTGGTGATTTGATATACACATACATTGTGAAAGGATTCCTACCACCTAGTTAATGAACGCACTGCTCACCTCACATGTTTACCTTTTTTTTGTGTGCGTGAACATTTACATTTTCTTAGCAAATTTCAATTACATAATACAGTGTCACTATGTTTTACATCACCACGTAAAACATCAGATCACCATGTTTTACATCAGATCTTCAGACCTTATTCATCTTATAGCTGAGAATTTATACCCTTTTTACCAACCTCTCCCTATTCTCCCCCATCCCTGCCTTTCTGGCCCCTGGCAACCGCTTTTCTACTCTCTGCTTCCATGAGTTTGGCTTTTTTCTTTCAGATTTTACACATAAGTGATGCCACGCAGTAATTGTCCTTCTCTGACTTATTTCACTTAGCATCATGCCTTCAAGGTCCATCCACGTTATTGCAAATGACAGGGTTTCCTTCTTTCTCATGGCTGAATAATATTCCATTGTATACACATTCCACATCTTCTTTATCCATTCATCCATTGATGGACACTTAGGTTGTTTCCACATCTAGGCTGTTGTGAACAATGCTGAAATGAACATGGGAGTACACATATCTCTTAAAATCCTGATTTCAATTGCTTTGGATATATGCCCAGAAGTGGGATTGCTGGATCATATGGCAGTTCTATTTTTAGTTTCTTGAGGCACCTCTATACTGTTTTCCACACTGGCTGCACCAATTTCCATCCCTACCAACAGTGCACGAAGGTTCCCTTTCCTTCACATCCTCGCCAACACTTGTGGCCTCTTTGGCTTTGTGAGGACAGCCATTCTGACAGGTGTGAGGTGATACCTCATTGCGGTTTTGATTGCAGCCTCTTGGATCCAGGCTGGCGCTGTGACTTTCCCCCGCTAAAAGAGTGTGGTTCAAGGAACCAAGCATCATCTCAGGACATAAGGCCTGAAGCACTTCTGCTGATTCTCTTTGTCCCCTGCCTCTGCTGTGAGAAGAAGCCCAGGAAATGGGAGATCAGGTGAGGCAGAGCTGAGCCATCCCAGCTGAGGCCAGCCAGGCTGGCCCACCGCCGGCTTGCCAGCTGATCACAAATGAACAAGACTATGAGAGCTGCCCGGCCAACATGCAGACTCTGACATAATGAACAGCTGTTTTCTCAAGCCACCAATGAGAGGCTTGAGGAGAAGAGGAGTGGCCTGAAACTCTGCTGGTAACGGACGTAAACCTGGGTGAAGAGGGAGACATTACTCCCAAAGTTCCCAGGGTGGTCTTGGTTTGTGCCTATTGTTCCAAAGTCCTTTCCAGTTTAGTACTTGACCTCGATAAGTTCTCTGCTTATGATAATTTATGTGGGTATTTTACAGATAAAGAACTTCATAACAACCACCCTGGTGAGGCCAGTGATGGTGGTGGAGCGGTGAGTGTTGGTGGGTAGGAAAGGGTAAATTCCCAGATCCTTTAGATGGAGCTGTGGAGAACTGGGGTGGTCTCACACCAAGCAGCAGGCGGTTCCCACTTAACTCAAGCAAGGGGAGGGGTCAAGGGTTAAAAGTGAAGCTGAGGGCTTCCCTGGTGGCGCAGTGGTTGAGAGTCCACCTGCCGATGCAGGGGACACGATTCAGGGGACACGGGTTCGTGCCCCGGTCCGGGAAGATCCCACAGCTGGGCCCGTGAGCCATGGCCGCTGGGCCTGTGCATCCGGAGCCTGTGCTCCGCAACGGGAGAGGCCGCAACAGTGAGAGGCCCGTGTACCGAATAAGAAAAAAAGAAAAAAAAAAAAAAAGTGAAGCTGAATGTGGCTTTATATATAAGAGTATTTATGTTTTATATAAAATATGTTTTACTTGGAGTTCCTTAATTGAAAATGGATTAAGAATGAATAACTGGAGCTTAACATTGGAACAAGCCTGACATATTCTGAGTCTGTTGTAGATCACAAGCCCAATTCTCCCACAGTCAGCAAGTGACACCACCATTCATCCAGTTATGGAATCCCCAAACATCCCCACTTTGGGATTTTAATAGGAATGGCATTGAATCTCTAGTTCTCTTTGGGTGGTATGGACATTTTCACAATATTAATTCTTCTGATACAAAACATGGGATATCTTCCACTAATTTGTGTTGTCTTCAGTTTCTCTCATCAGTGTCTTATAGTTTTCAGTATATAGATCTTTCACCTCCTTGGTTAAGTTTATTCCTAAGTATTTTATTCTTTTAGATGTTATTGTAAACGGGATTGTTTTCTTAATTTCTTTTTCTGATAGTTCATTGATTTTTTGTATAGAAATGCAATTGATTTTTGTTCATGGATTTGGGGCCGTGTATTGTCGTCGAGGCTGTTGTCTCTGTTGGGGGGAAAGAGGGTCTGTGGCTTTCAATTTTGCCATCTTGCTGATGTTGCCCCTCTGTTTTCCTTAATCGAGAGTTGACTTACAATAAACTGTACATATTTAATATGTACAACTTGATAAGTTTTGACACAAGGCTGTGGACTGGGTTGTGTCCCATCCAAATTCATGTGCTGAAATCTTTTTTTCTTTTCCATTATGGTTTATTTTCTTTTCCATTATGGTTTATATTTAATATAGCTCCCTGTGCTATACAGTAGGACCTTGTTGTCTATCCATACTATATATACTCGTTTGCATCTGCTAATGCCAAACTCCCACTCCATCCTTCCCACAAACCCTCTCCCCGCTTGGAAACCACAAATCTGTTCCCTATGTCTGTGAGTCTGTTTCTGTTTCGTAGATAAGTTCATTTGTGTCATATTTTAGATACAAGTGATATCATATGGTATATGTCTTTCTCTTTTTGACTTACTTCACTTAGTATGATAATCTCTAGGTCCATCCATATATCCTTGGAATCTTAATCCCCTGTGTGACTTTTTTCAAGATAGGGTCTTTAGGAGGTAATTAATATTAGGTGAGATCATAAGTGTGAGACCGTATCTGATAGGATTGGTGGCCTCATAAGAAGAGGAAGAGAGAGAAACTTCTCTCTGCATGTGCACAAAGCAGGATCATGTGAGCACACAGTGGGAAGGCTGCTAGAGGCCAGAAGAAGAGACCTCAGGTTGATGGCTACCTGACGGCACCTTGACCTTGGACTTCCCAGCCTCCAGAACTGTGAGAAATATATTTCTGTTGTTTAAGCTGCCCAGGCTATGGTATTGTGTTATGGCAGCCTGCGCCTACTAAGACACACAGGTGCACATCTGTGAACCATCATCACAGTCAGTATAACGGACATTCCATTGTCCCCAAAAGGCTCCTCCACAGTCCCTCCCTCCTGCCACTGCTTTTCCCTCCTTAACCTGTTCCCGTGCAGCCACTGATGTACTTTCTTCACTAGAGATTATTTGGTACTTCAAAAAAAAAATGAAATAATATAGTAAATATACTTTTAAGGCCCAGCGTTTGGCTTCTTTTGCTCAGTACAATTCGATTATTTTGAGTGTCTTTCATGTTGAGTGTGTCAATAGTTCATTCCTTTTTTTTACTTTTTTTTTCCTCAGTAGCATGGATTAGATGAACACACTGCAATTTGCCTATCCATTATGTGTTGACATTTGTGTTGTTTCCAGTTTTGGGCTATAACAAAGTTCACTATGAACTTTGATGTGTGAGTCTTTGCCAGGACATTTGTTTTTATTTCTATTGGGTAAATACCTAGGAGTGGAATGGGTGGATCATACGGTCCATGTATGTTCAATTTTTTAAGAAACTGCCAAACTGTTTTCCAGAGTGGTTGTACCATTTTTTATTCCCATTATCAGTTTACAGAATTTCCAGTTCTTCACATCGTCAACATTTGGTGTAACCAGTTTTTGTAATTTTCAATAGTCTGATGTAGTGTGTAATGGTATTTCATTGTGGTTTTCATTTGAATTTCTCTAATAACTGTTGATGGTGAGCAACTTTTCATGTGCTTATTTGCCATCAGTGTATCTTCTTTGGTAAGCTGTGTATTCAAGTCTTTTGCATCTTTTGAAATTGGGGTGTTTACTTTCTTACTATTAACTTTTGAGGGCTCTTTATATATTCTGGGTATAAGTCGTTTATCAGATAAATATTTTGAAAATATTTTTCATAAGCTGTGCCTTGTCTTTTCATTCTCTTAACACTGTCTTTAAAACAGTGAAAGGTTTC
Organism: Lipotes vexillifer; assembly: GCF_000442215.2. Classification (NCBI taxonomy): domain Eukaryota; kingdom Metazoa; phylum Chordata; class Mammalia; order Artiodactyla; family Lipotidae; genus Lipotes; species Lipotes vexillifer. Next base: position 250,693 of record NW_006778672.1, on the reverse strand, counting down.
AATTTTGATGAAGTATAATTTATCAGTTTTTTTCTTTTATGGAATGTGCTTCTGTTGTCATAGTTTAAGAAATATTTGCTGAACCATAGGTCACAAAGGTTTTCTCCTATATTACCTTCTACAATATTGTAGTTTTAGGATTTACATTTAGATATATGATCCATTTCAGTTAAATTTTGTATGAGGTGCAGGTATAGATTGAAGTTTCTCTTTTTTTGCATGTGTATATCCAGTTGTTTCAGCACCATTTGTTGAAAACACTGTCATTTTCACACTGAATTTTCTTTGCTTCTTTGTTGAAAATCAGTTGTCCTTATATATGTGGGTCTATTTCTAGATTCTTTTTTTTTTATTAAAAAAATTATTGATGTATAGTTGATTTACCATGTTGTGTTAGTTTCTGGTGTATAGCAAAGTGATTCATTATACATACATATGTATATATTCTTTTACAGACTTTTTTCCATTATGGCTTATTACAAGATATTGAATATAAGTTCCCTGTGCTACACAGTAGGTCCTCATTGTTAATTTTATTTTTCAATTTTTATTTATTTTTATTTTTAATTAAAAATTTTTTTAACATCTTTATTGGAGTATAATTGCTTTACAATGTTGTATTTGTTTCTGCTGTATAAAAAAATGAAACAGCTATATGTATACATATATCCCCATATCCCCTCTCTCTTGAGTCTCCCTCCCTCCATCCCTATCCCACCCCTCTAGGTGGTCACAAAGCACCGAGCTGATCTCCCTGTGCTATGTGGCTGCTTCCCACTAGCTATCTATTTTACATTTGGTAGTGTATATGTCAGTGCTACTGTCTCAGTTTGTCCCAGCTTACCCTTCCCCCTCCCCGTGTCTTCAAGTCCATTCTCTACGTCTCTGTCTTTATTCCTGTCCTGCCCCTAAATTAATCAGAACCACTTTTTTTTTTAGATTCCATATATATGTGTTAGCATATGGTACTTGTTTTTCTCTTTCTGACTTACTTAATTCTGTATGACAGACTCTAAGTCCATCTACCTCATGACAGATAACTCAATTTCATTTCTTTTTATGGCTGAGTAATATTCCTTTGTATATATGTGCCACACCTTCTTTATCCATTCATCTGTTGATGGACACTTAGGTTGTTTCCATGTCCTGGCTATTGTAAATAGTGATGCAATGAACATTGTGGTACATGTCGCTTTTTGAATTATGGTTTTCTCAGGGTATAGGCCCAGTAGTGGAATTGCTGGGCCATCTGTTAGTTCTATTTTCAGTTTTGTTTTGTTTTTTTCTGGTATGCGGGCCTCTCGTTGTTGTGGCCTCTCCCGTTGAGGAGCACAGGCTCCGGACGTGCAGGCTCAGCGGCCATGGCTCACGGGCCCAGTTGTTCCGCGGCATGTGGGATCCTCCCGGACCGGGGCACGAACCTGTGTCCCCTGCATTGGCAGGCGGACTCTTAACCACTGCGCCACCATGGAAGCCGCTATTTTTAGTTTTTTAAGGAATCTCCATACTGTTCTCTATAGTAGCTGTACTAATTTAAATTCCCACCAATCTGTATACCTTCTATGGACAAATGTCTACTTAGGTCTTCTGCCCATTTTTGGATTTGGTTGTTTGTTTTTTCGATATTGAGCTGTATGAGCTGCTTGTATATTTTGGAAATTAATCCTTTGTCAGTTGCTTCATTTGCAAATATTTTCTCCCATTCTGAGGGATGTCTTTTTGTCTTGTTTATGGTTTCCTTTGCTGTGTAAAAGCTTTGAAGTTTCATTAGGTCCCATGTGTTTATTTCCATTTCTCTAGGAGGTGGGTCAGAAAGGATCTTTCTGCGATCTATGTCCTAGAGCACTCTGCCTATGTTTTCTTCTAAGGGTGTTATAGTGTCTGGCCTTACATTTAGGTCTTTAATCCATTTTGAGTTTATTTTTGTGTATGCTGTTAGGGAGTGTTGTAATTTCATTCTTTTACATGTAGCTGTCCAGTTTTCCCAGCACCACTCATTGAAGGGCTATCTTTTCTCCATTGTATATTCTTGCCTCCTTTATCAAAGATAAGGTGACCTTATGTGCATGGCTTTATCTCTGGGCTTTCTATCCTGTTCCATTGATCTATCTTTCTGTTTTTGTGCCAGTACCATACTGTCTTGATTACTGTAGCTTTGTAGTATAGTCTGAAGTCAGGGAGCCTGATTCCTCCAGCTCCATTTTTCTTTCTCAAGATTGTTTTGGCTATTCGGGGTCTTTTGTGTTCCATACAAATTGTGAAATTTTTTGTTCTAGTTCTGTGAAAAATGCCATTGGTAGTCTGATAGAGATTGCATTGAATCTGTAGATTGCTTTGGGTACTAGAGTCATTTTCACAATGTTGATTCTTCCAATCCCAGAATCAACATTGTGAAAATGACTCTCTCCATCTGTTTGTATCATCTTTAATTTCTTTCATCGGTGTCTTATAGTTTTCTGCATACAGGTCTTTTGTCTCCTTACGTAGGTTTATTCCTAGGTATTTTATTCTTTTTGTTGCAATGGGAGTGTTTCCTTAATTTCTCTTTCAGAAATTTTGTTGTTGTTGTATAGGAATGCCAGAGATTTCTGTGCATTAATTTTGTATCCTGCTACTTTGCCAAATTCATTGATTAGCTCTAGTAGTTTTCTGGTAGCATCTTTAGGATTCTGTATGTATAGTGTCATGTCATCTGCAAACAGTGACAATTTTACTTCTTTTCCAATTTAGATTCCTTTTATTTCTTTTTCTTCTCTGAATGCCATGGCTAAAACTTCTAAAACTATGTTGAATAATAGTGGTGACAGTGGGCAACCTGTCTTGTTCCTGATCTTAGAGGAAATGTTTTCAGTTTTTCACCATTGAGAACAATGTTGGCTGTGGGTTTGTCATATATGACCTTTATTATGTTGAGGCAGGTTCCCTCTTTGCCTACTTTCAGGAGAGCATTTTATTTTTTATCATAAATGGGTGTTGAATTTTGTCAAAAGCTTTTTCTGCATCTTTTGAGATGATCATATGGTTTTTCTCCTTCAATTTGTTAATATGGTGTATCACATTAAGTGATTTGCGTATATTGTAGAATCATTGCCTTCCTCAGATAAACCCCATTTGATCATGGTGTATGATCCTTTTAATGTGCTTTTGGATTCTGTTTGCTAGTATTCTGTTGAGAATTTTTGCATCTATGTTCATTAGTGAGATTGGCCTGTAGTTTCCTTTTTTTGTGACATCTTTGTCTGGTTTTGGTATCAGGGTGATGGTGGCCTTGTAGAATGAGTTTGGGAGTGTTCCTCCCTCTGCTATATTTTAGAAGAGTTTGAGAAGGATAGGTGTTAGCTCGTCTCTAAATGTTGGATAGAATTCACCTGTGAAGCCATCTGGTCCTGGGCCTTTGTTTGTTGGAAGATATTTAATCACAGTTTCAGTTTCAGTGCTTGTGTTTGGTCTGTTCATATTTTCTATTTCTTCCTGGTTCAGTCTTGGAAGGTTGTGTCTTTCTAAGAATCTGTCCATTTCTTCCAGGTTGTCCATTTTATTGGCATATACTTTCTTGTAATAATCTCTCATGATCCTTTGTATTTCTTCAGTGTCAGTTGTTACTTCTCCTTTTACATTTCTAATTCTGTTGATTTGAGTCTTTTCCCTTTTTTTCTTGATGAGTCTGGCTAATGGTTTATCAGTTTTGTTTATCTTGTCAAATAACCAGCTTTTAGTTTTATTGATCTTTGTTATTGTTTCCTTTATTTCTTTTTCATTTATTTCTGATCTGATCTGTACAATTTCTTTCCTTCTGCTAACTTTGGGATTTTTTTGTTCTTCTTTCTCTAATTGCTTTAGGTGAAAGGTTAGGTTGTTTATTTGAGATGTTTCCTGTTTCTTAAGGTAGGATTGTATTGCTATAAACTTCCCTCTTAGAACTGCTTTTGCTGCATCCCATAGGTTTTGGGTCATCGTGTTTTTATTGTCATTTGTTTCTAGGTATTTTTTGATATCCTCTTTGATTTCTTCAGTGATCTCTTGGTTATTTAGTAGTGTATGGTTTAGCCTCCATGTTTTTGTATTTTTAACAGTTTTTTTCCTGTAGTTGATATCTAGTCTCATAGTGTTGTGGTCAGAAAAGATCCTTGATACAATTTCCATTTTCTTAAATTTACCAAGGCTTGATCTGTGACCCAAGATATGATCTATCCTGGAGAATGTTCCATAAGCCTTTGAGAAGAAAGTGTATTCTGTTGTTTTTGGATGGAATGTCTTATAATTATCAATTAAGTCCATCTTGTCTAATGTGTCATTTAAAGCTTGTGTTTCCTTATTTATTTTCATTTTGGGTTATCTGTCCATTGGTGAAAGTAGGGTATTAAAGTCCCCTACTATTATTGTGTTACTGTTGATTTCCCCTTTTATGGCTGTTAGCATTTGCCTTTTGTATTGAGGTGCTCCTATGTTGGGTGCTTAAACATTTAAAATTGTTCTATCTTCTTCTTGGATTGATCCCTTGATCATTATGTAGTGTCCTTCTTTGTCTCTTGTAATAGTCTTTATTTTAAAGTCTATTTTGTCTGATATGAGAATTGCTACTCCAGATTTCTTTTGATTTCCATTTGTGTGGAAGGTGAGGAATTCCATCCCCTAACTTTCAGTCTGTATGTGTCCCTAGGTCTGAAGTGTGTGTCGTCTCTTGTAGACCACATATATACAGGTCTTATTTTTGTATCCATTCAGCCAGTCTATGTCTTTTGGTTGGAGAATTCAATCCATTTACATTTAAGGTAATTATGAATATGTATGTTCCTATTACCATTTTCTTAATTGTTTTGGGTTTGTTTTTGTAGGTCTTTTCCTTCTCTTGTGTTTCCTGTCTAGAGAAGTTCCTTTAGCATTTGTTGTAAAGCTGGTTTCGTGACGCTGAATTCTCTTAACTTTTGCTTGTCTGTAAAGGTTTTAATTTCTCCAGTCAAATCTGAATGAGATCCTTTCTGGGCAGATTAATCTTGGCTGTAGGTTGTTCACTTTCCTCACTTTAAATACATCCTTCTACTCCCTCTGGCTTGCAGAGTTTCTGCTGAAAGATCAGCTGTTAACCTTATGGGGATTCCCTTGTATGTTATTTGTTGCTTTTCCCTTGCTGCTTTTAATATTTTTTCTTTGTATTTTTGATACTTTGATTAATACGTGTCTTGGTGTGTTTCTCCTTGGATTTATCCTGCATTGGACTCTGTGTGCTTCCTGGACTTGATTAACTGTTTCCTTTCCCATATTAGGGAAGTTTTCAACTATAATCTCATCAAATATTTTCTCAGACCCTTTCTTTTTCCCTTCTTCTTCTGAGACCCCTATAATTCAATTGTTGGTGCATTTAATGTTGTCCCAGATGTCTCTGAGACTCTCCTCAATTCTTTTCATTCTTTTTTCTTTATTCTGCACTTATTTCCACTATCTTATCTTCCACATCACTTCTCCGTTCTTCTGCCTCAGTTATTCTGCTATTGATTTCTTCTAGAGAATTTTTAATTTCATTTATTGTGTTGTTCATCACTGTTTGTTTGCTCTTTAGTTCTTCTAGGTCCTTGTTAAATGTTTCTTGTGCTTTCTCCATTCTATTTCCAAGTTTTTGGATCATCTTTGATGTCATTAATCTGAATTCTTTTTCAGGTAGACTGCATATTTCCTCTGCATTTGTTTGGTCTGGTTGGTTTTTACCTTGCTCCTTCATCTGCTGCATATTTCTCTGTCTTCTCATTTTGTTTAACTTACTGTGTTTGGGGTCTCCTTTTCGCAGGCTGTAGGTTCATAGTTCCCATTGTTTTTGGTGTCTGCCCCCAGTGGGTGAGGTTGGTTCAAAGGCTTGTATAGGCTTCCTGGTGGAGGGTACTAGTGCCTGTGTTCTGGTGGGTCAGACTGGATATTATCTTTCTGGTGGGCAGGGCCACGTCTGGTGGTGTGTTTTGGAGTGTCTGTGAACTTAGTATGATTTTAGGCAACCTCTCTGCTAATGGGTTGGGTTGTGTTCCTGTCCTGCTAGTTGTTTGGCATGGAGCATCCAGCACTGGAGCTTGCTGGCCATTGGGTGGAGCTGGGCCGTAGCGTTGAGAGATGGAGATCTCTGGGAGAGCTCTCGCCTATTGATATTATGTGGGGCTTGGAGGTCTCCGGTGGTCCAGTGTTCTGAACTTGGCTCTCCCACCTCAGAGGCTCAGACCTGACACCTGGCCAGAGCACCAAGGCCCACTCTCGTTTCCAACACACCCTGCAGGCAGAGATCCAGGAAACTGACTTATGTGGCAGGAATTCTCACCTTCTGCTGGCTTCCGTCACTTGCCCAGCTTCTCTTACTGCAACAGCTTTGGGGCAAATGGTGTCCAGCCAGTAAAGTTGCACAACATTCTCATCCCAGCTGCTGGGTAGGAAGATATTGCCCTCTACCCTTCTAGGTTCTTCTGGCTGGTCTAAGAATTAAATCGACAAGAGACAGATTAACAGTAGAAAAATCAAGCAAAAGTTTAACAACATCTCTACATGGGAGAGACTCAGAAAAACTAATTCCGGGTCAATATACTTTTTAAAAATACAACAAATCACTTATCATTTACAATTTTGAAAAATACAAGGACATTTCTCAAGGCAAAATACCCCAGACAGTAATGGTTAGGACTGGTGAACATAAATCAGTAGGTGTACATTATTAAGTGTGTTGGGAAAGTACGGCAAGCTTTCTTCTGTTACATACAGATGACTTGCTAAAAAGTCCTTTGCTAAAAAGTCTTTTTATTATTCTCTAGCTACTTGAAGAAATGAAAATAGATTAGTCATTATTAAGGAGGTGGTTGAGTTGTTTTAATACTGTTACTTCTTTTCTCTTAAGATGTTTTGTAGGGATGTCACAAATTTCTATGGCATTTGAGAATGTTTATCATGCTTTTAGGTATAACAAGATTCAGGTGCTTTCTGGAAAAGCAAATGAAATATGAAGGTAACTGAGTAAAATAATAGATTTTAAAGAAAAGGATATGTAATTTTGATCCCATTGCATCATTTATTTTCTTACCTGCTTTTATAAAACCACATTCAATAATTCTTTAAATTTATATATCTCCACCACTTGTTTTAAATCGAGACAGTTTTCTTGATTTAAATCACCATGAAAATATCTGAAGTAAAACACGTTGTTATTATGGTATCTGATATCACAATTAATTCAGTATAACTCTCATGGATTAACAATGGCTTCTGTTAGAATCTTTGTGAGACTTAACAAAATCTGGCATCACAATATTTAAAATAGATAACCAGCAAGGACAGACTGTATAGCACAGGGAACTCTGCTCAGTACTCTGCAATGACCTAAATGGGAAAAGAATTTGAAAAGAACAGATACATGTATATGTATACCTGAATCACTCTGCTGTACACCTCAAACTAACACAACATTGTTAATCAGCTATACTCCAATATAAAATTAAACACTTAAAAAATATGTCACTTTGAAAGGCTGATGTAATGACAGTTTTGTCAAAATCATGTATCTCAAAACTATGGAAAAATAGTTTTCCAAAGGTTCAGTGGCAGACAATCATGATAGCAATGAGAGTGGGCCTTGCTGACCTCCAGCTATGGGGATTATAACTGACCAAGAGCCCCAGTGGCTATCCTCTGAAACCCACTCCCATGTTTGTGCTGCTCCAGCCAGTGACTGCATGTGACCGGGGTGTTAGGGCAGACCTATTACTGAACACATGGGGCCCCCCGATGGCCTACTTTGGCTTGAGACTTCCAAACATTCTTGCCAAGCCTTCATTGGACTGCATGGCCGTCTGGATGATTCCTTCCACTCAGCCTTCCCTCCTTCTCTCCTTTGCTTCCTCCTCTGGGGTCAGACTTGTGTCATTGTCTGACAGCTCTTTTAGCTCCTCCTTTTTTCCCTAATAAAACTCTTGCACTGTCAATCTCCTCTTTATATTGCTTCTCAGAGGATCTAGAATAGGATTTCAATATTGGAAAATTTGCATTTAAACTATAACTAAATATAATCTCTGTTTATTAAAAATATAAAATTCTATTCATAGTGTTAAACCTATATTTGAACAGATAGAGTACATGCTTCTAAGGCTTGCCTGTGTCTCAGTGTGACAGCTAAATGCATCAAACATTATCTACCAATTAGATGTCTTGTGCTTCTGATTGAAAGTGCACACTGAATGTCAGGATCAGCAGAGGGAATTAAAAGAAAATAATATTTTTGAAGGGCCAAAAAGGTAGCAAAAGTCAATGAATATTTTAAAAGCCTGTTTTTTTCTCTCCTGAGATCCAAGAGTATAGGTTGCAGATAGATATGTGTAAATATTTTTAATAAAATAATAATTATTATGGTGGGGTATTTCCATTAAAACATAAGGGGATTGCATAGAACAGAATATTACAAATTATTTAGGAAATAGTACCAATTATCATAAACTGGTTGCTATTCTTTGTAATGTAGCAATGCTGCAAACTCACAGATAGCAGGATTGGGAGTCGAGTTCCTTTTCTGTTCATAATTATGGTTTCCCCTGAGACATTTGTATCCTCCTACCTGGTTCTCTTATAATGAGCAATATTAGTTTACAAGATGGCTGAGTAGGATTTGGGTGCAATTTATGGTCATGGATCTTTTCTGTTTATACCTTTGTCTTGCTCAATAAGTGCTCACATTATGACTTCTGTGTGCTCTAAGCAGTTAATTAAAAAGCTCACACACATCCCTATCAAAATACTGATGGCATTTTTCACAGAACTAGAACAAATAATCCTAAAATGAAATGGAACTGCAGAAGATCTTGGAAAGCCAAAGCAAACTTAATAAAGAACAAAGCAGGAAGTATCACATGTCCTGATTTCAAACTATACTACAAAGCTACAGTAATCAAAATAGTATGGTAGTGGCACAAAAAAAAAGACACCCAGATATCCAAAATACATAAATAATTCATACAACTCAATATAAAAAAAGGGCAAAGGATCTGAATAGACATTTTTCCAAAGAAGATATACAGATGGCCAATAGGCACATGAAAAGATGCTCAACATCACTAATCATCAGGAAAATGCAAATCAAAACTACAATGAGACATCACCTCACACTTGTTAGAATGGTTATTATAAGAAGACAAGAAAAAACAAGTGTTGGTGAGGATGTGGAGAAAATGGAACCCTCATGCACTGTTGGTGGGATTGTAAGTTGGAATAACCACTATGGAAAAAAGTATGGAGATTCCTCAAAAAACTAAACATAGGATGATCATATGATCCAGCAGTTCTATTTCTGGATATTTTCCCAAAGAAAATGAAAACATGAATTAAAAATGATATATGTAGCCACAATGTTCATAGCAGCATTATTTATAGTAGCCAAGATATGGAAGCAAACTAAGGGTCCATCAACAGATGAATGGATAAAGAAGATGTATACATACATATATATATATATATATATATATATATATATATACATATATATATACACACACATACCCATATATACCTCCATAACCTAATCTCTGAAATGCAATGAATTCAAATGTTTCTTATTGACATTTTGAAATGGATATAATTCACATATGTGCTTGTGTGATGTTCAGACTCAATTAACTCTATAGGACCTAACATATATTTTTGTAATGAACACTGTCATAGGTAACATAACCTGTCTGTACCCATAATTACTAAATATTTATATCTATATCTAAGAAAATAATGTATAATCTATATCTATCTAAAGAAAACAACGTATAATAAACAAATTGGCATTTAGTGATATAAATTCTCAGGCACAGCTACACTGCAGTACTGAAACTTCTGTGGAAGACATAGGAAGAAGCCCGATTCTGGCAACTGTGTGTAGAATCTCCACACATGGGACAGCAGCAGCAGATGTGTCTTGATGAGCTTGTGTTCTGTTCAAATTTGTCTACTACAAACAGCAGGTGGATCCACTGATGGCATGATTTACCAAAGTGGAAATCACATCTTTATAAAGTTAAAAATAAGACTATAATACAATATTTCTTCAGTATAATTACAATAATAGCATTTTTGGAAAATTCAATTTATATTAAAGCTCTGAAAAGAAAAAAAAAAGCTCACACAAAAGAAATACAATATCAGGCAAGACCAGTAACATTTGTCTGGTAAGTGAAGCATTTACTGGACCCACTATGCCTTCCCCTAGGCTTTGGCAGGAAAGATTCCTCTTGCTCATCCACCAGAATTTTCTTGCATTAGCTTGTTGGCTATGCAAGACTTTTAGAAAGGAGTTAAGTTCAAGGTGATTATAAAATCAAAATTTTAAAGATTTTTTTAAAAAAGAACAACGAGTGATTTTTGAGTAAGTGGATCATTTAAATGTTTAGTTTGTTTCATTGAAATGAATCACTCTCTGGTTACACTGAAAGGTATAATATAATACAGTTTTAGTTTTGAATTTTAAGCAGTTTGTGGAAATAAACTTTAAGGGCAATATATATACTTTTCCTTCAGAAACCAACTTGCTATTTATGATTTTATTCTTTAATTAATAATTTTAATTAATATAAAGAAATGTCTGACATTTTCCTTAACACAAAATAGAATAAGAAGGTAAAATGGAAGGTCCATTAAACTCAGAGCACCACAAAGATAGGTTTTTCTTTTTTCAATCTTTTGTACTACAAATAAAGGAGAACGATTTTCAGCTCTAGGGAAATTTTCTGAAAATAAAAGTAAATTAAGCACTAAAAGCATTATTTTTAGCACTTCTGTGGAAGCTGCTCTTACTTTCCCAGTTAGACTCGCCCCCTCTTTGTCTCCCCTAATCACACGTATCTTCCTCCTCTGGCCACAAGTGGCAGGGGACATGTCTCGAGGCTTCGGAGTGGCTTGTGGGAGCCCTTTGCCCTCAGTCCCTGCACTGCAGGTGCTTAATTGGCTCAGCGAGAATAACTCAAGGTGAACCCTCCCAGAGCTGAGACTCATGTTACATTAGCCTTAGTGACACCTTTTAATGCTTATGGTATTTTTCTCCCCCTATTTCAAAAGTGCTCAGGGATTTGCAGGATTGTGCATAGAACTCAATTCCAGCTATACTCATAAACTTTTCTTTACAGGACAGTGTAAAACATTTTAAAACTCTGCTCATTTTATTCTGTAATTTATTTGTATTTCTTCTCCTGAAATATATATGTATAATATATACAAACGTGTATATAGATATATATGTATCCATCCCTAATAATACAAATTCTGCTCTTCTTTAGAATGAGGTATTTTTTGAGTATTTCAAGGCACTAAAAAATTTGACTGGGCTTCCCTGGTGGCGCAGTGGTTGGGAGTCCGCCTGCCGATGCAGGGGACGCGGGTTCGTGCCCCGGTCCGGGAAGATCCCGCATGCCGCGGAGCGGCTGGGCCCGTGAGCCATGGCCGCTGAGCCTGTGCGTCCGAAGCCTGTGCTCCGCAACGGGAGAGGCCACAGCAGTGAGAGGCCCGCGTACCGCAAAAAAAAACACAAAAAACTTTTGACTTATAATTAAGCAGGTGTTAAAGGAGACACAAAAGATCTTTTCCCCTTGTTCCAAGGAGCGGCACCTGCTGCCTTTCTAAACAAGAAATATCTATGTTATGGTTATCAGTAAGAGTCTATCACTTCCCAACTTCACATTAGTCATTACTGACTTGTTTATTGTCAGTCTCCCCAACGTACATGTTGGCTCCAAGACTGAAACTTCATCTCTCTTTCCATCACTGTATTTTGAAGACCTAGAATGATGCCAGGAATAAATAAAAGAATCAATTATAAAATGTAAATTGTGTAATGTCTTATTTTTCTCATCTTATAAATAAGGAAAATAATATTTTCCTCATAAGATGGTCGCACAGGTAAGATGATGAAAGATAGGCATATTCTCAACTTAACTCTTGGAAATATATGAGTTCCCTTTTTTCTCCTCTAAAGAGTGGACATCCAAGAAGGTGATATCAACCCATCGAAAGATGTTGTGAAAATCTGGGGGGAAGTTTTGGTTCTCATAGGGAGAAGTGGCATCTATTGGGCAGTGCCAGGGAAGTGAGATGTCCTGCATAGGAAAACCCCACACAGTAAAATTTGTCCCACATCATATGTGACTTTTGATTGTCCCACTAGACATTCATTTACGTCAAAATTCTTTTTATAGTTACCAAAGCTAGAATATAACTCCATTTTACACATGAAAACAAAATATTTATACTGAATACAGTATTTTTATGAATGTAGCAACTATGAAAATCAGGGAAAGAATGAACTTTTTAAAAATAGTGATTTTCAATAGAGAGGACAGTAGTTGCCATTGTGGTATTTTGGCTGGCAAATGGTTAAAAAAATTCTAAACATGAGAAAGATCTAAAATGAAAAACTAAAATCTCACTTCTCCTACAGCTACCCTTAGCCCCACTCCTAAAGGTAACTCTTTTTGAACAGTTTCTGCTTTTTAGGTCTTTTTATAATTATGATTTAACATAAACTACACTTGACTAAGCTGAAATTTAGACTGATATTTCTTGGTACATGAACCTCAGACAATATTTATTAGTGTATTTACCTCTACGTTCTTTTCCTCTCCCCCATCTTCTATTTTGGTAGTTATTATTTTTACAGTAACAAAGTTTATAATAGGTATTCTGTATTGTGTGTCTTCTATGGTTTTTTTCTGTAGGCTTATTCTTAAAATCATTTGAAGTGCATTTACATTATGATGTAAATATTATACACTGGAGAAATAACTGATGTGAGTGGACACATAAAGAAAAAGGGAATGCAATTTTATATTACCGGTCCTCTACTATTTAAGGTGGATAACCCAATCTCACAGTCCAAAAGAATCCTTTATTTTTATCAGCTTTTCCTGCTGCTATTTCTCCTGGTATCTCAGTCATCCTTAGTGGGTATTCTTTTATGTTTTCCTGGAGTATCTACTCGTGCACTTTTTTATATGGGTGCATAAAAGGTAATTTTGTTTTAGTTTGCTTTGCAAATCCCAAAATATCTTTATATTTTTCTCTCTTTATTTCTTCTCTTATAATTGATAGTTTCTAATACTGTCCTCTCAGAATGGGGAGAGGAAATTATTTCACATTGTTCTATCACGCATTGCTGCTAAAGAGAAGTCTGATATCCATTTCTTTGTAAGATACCACATTTTCCACTCTGGAAACTTTCTTGATTTATCTCTTTACTATTAGAATTTAGATCATTTACTGGCATAGATATTTTCTCCATTTCCCATGAATATATGTGATAGGCTCTTTTAATCAAAATACCCACCAATTTTTTTAATGCAGATAAGTTTTTTGAGTTAAAAAGGATAATATCTATTATTTAATCATGTCCTACCTTCTGTTGTCTCTAATTTTGGCTTCTGGAACTCTTATTCCTACATATTAGAATTTGGAGATCTATGTTCTATGTTTCTGAAATTTTCTTTGTTATTTTCATTCACTCTTTCGGAAGATTACTTTGCTGTTCTGTGTTTCAGTTTTCTCATCTGTAAAATGGGACTAATAACATCTTATTAGATTGTTTGGTAATTTCAAGTGCTTAAAACAGTGCCTGGTGCATAGTAGGAGCTAAATATGTACTCTGTGGCATATATCAGGTCTACAAGTAAATCTATATTATGGAATATTTCCTTGATTTTATTTCTCAGTTACTAGCTTGGGTCTGAGAGTTGTCTGTTCTATTATTCACACTATTCATTGAATTATTATTTCAACAATCACCATTCTTAGATTCCCAAGTCTATTCCTCATTCTTTGATTGCTTTTTTTGTAGCACCTTCTTTTATTAAAATGGTTTATAAGCCCTTTAATCTCCATGGGTCACACCCTTGCCACACACAGATGTATTTAATTAATTTATATTTATTGTGATACCTAATATAGATGACTTTAATGTGCTTTAATAATAGGCATAATTGTAATACTTTCAAAATAAATTCCAGTGTTTTATTTTTAAATTGCCCACATGTTTATTAATTTCTTTGCTTCCTATTGCTTCTGTAAATACCCATTTCTTTTGAGTCCAGTTTCTTTCTTCTCAAAGTCTGTGGTTTACAAATTCTTTCAGTGAGAATATTTTGCTAAGTTCAGTCTTTGAAGGCCTAAAAATGCCTATTCAGCTCTTTCTCTTGAAATACAATTTAGCACTTTGGAGATGTCAGTTCACTGTCCGGGGGAGCTCTCCTTGTTGCCCATCTATTTTTAGAGATAATTTGTCCTATGTCCTTGGTTGGTTTTAAGATTTTCTTTGCTTTGATGTCCTGCAGTTTATGTACAGTTGGTCAAGTTGTGAGTTTCCTTTATTAAAATTTTTCTTTAATACTTGCTCTGATTTTAGAATTTGTATATTCATCAATTTTCAAAAATCCTCAACCATGATCTCTTTGAACGTTGCCTCTCCGTTTTTTAAAAATTGTTTTAAAATAAAAAAAAATTTTTTTTGGCATTTTCCTGAAATTCTTCTTAGATATGCATTTTACCTTCCTTGCCTCATAACCTCTCTTTACTATCCTCTGTCCCTTTGTATCTCTGTGCTATATTTGGGTATTTTCCTCAGATCCAGCTTCCATTTTACTAATTACCTCTTCAACTGTACCAAATCTAATCTTTAATCCATCCATTTAGTTTTAAGTTTCAATGACTATATTTTTCATTTCTAGCTGTTACATGTAGTTCATTTTAGAATCTGATCATTCACTTTTATAGTGTCATATCTTTCTCATAGTTTCTGCCTCCTTTTGTCATTTACATTATTTTAAAAATAATTATTTTGATCTGTTTAAGAGTATTATCTTAAGTTCTTGAGATGTGAATCCTTTTGTTTGTTGTATTTCCTGACTCTTACTCATGCTCAATCATTTTTGCATGTTTTTTAATTTTTGATTATGAGCTCATCTTCAGTGGATTTTGGTTTTCCTGTGACAGTTCTTAGGTCCTGTTCGTAGAAGGGGTGATACAGAAAAGTTTTAGGTTTTCTTCTGCCAGACACCCAGATGAGGTGAGATCAGACTGGGGACAGATTTTATTATTTTTTGGCATTGAGAGTCTCTTACCATATAGATTAAATTCTGACTCCAAATTCCCTATGGCTTTAACACATTTTTTTCCCCTAACCCTAAGCTTTGGACAAAGATAAATTTCCTTGTTACAAACTACTGAGCAGTATTTTTCTGGTCTCTCTTTTACTGAGAAAACAGCCTTCTGAAAATCCTGGTTTTATACAGGTGACTGAGTTCCAATTACTACACTTTTGTGCATTAAAGATTTTTTCTATTCCTGCATGGTTTTTAGAACCCAAATGATTTGTGAAAATCTATTTCTTGATGTGATAACCCCCTAGATCCACAGCACTATCTTTATTTATTGTTCTGTTTTTTAGTTCCCATTTTCATTTCTTGGAAATTTCCCTCTCTTTTCTCCCAAGTCCAATTTTGAATTAATTTCTTTTGTTGTTGTTTTTTTTTGTATCATTCTTAGTTATTTTAGCTCCTCATTAGCACTGGCTATCTATTTTCCCCAACAGAAATTCTTGTCATTTGTATATTTTAAAGATTATTTATTCTTTTCCTTAAATTATCTCTGTTTTCTATGATGGCATTTTTTTCCCCTTCCTGTGCTATTAGTTTCCCTTAAGTAGCTGGAAGGCTTGTTTTTGTTCATATTTTTGAATAAAGATTGAAGGCATTTAGTGTGCATTTCTTCTGACGTTGTGTAGTTCCGTTTTCCTGACATGTCACCCTTGTAAATGGGAGGGCTAGTTCTAGATGCCATAAATTTTCCAGGCCTGTTAGAAGCTTCATCATTACTTTAGCAAGGAGAGCTTTACTCTGGGGTGGAGTGCTTTGGTGTGTTTCACCACTGGATGGAGCTGCCTTCTCTTCCTGTAATTTCTTTAGTGACTATGCGATGGGCCAGTATTACCACCACACTGGTAACAGTTCGGTTTTGCTCGCTTTGGCCTTGGCTCTTCTCTGCTTTTCTTACAACCTTCAGCAATACATTGAATCTTCTCCCAGGTAGAAAAACAAGTTTGAGTTTTATCCTTGAGGACTTAAAAACTCTGCTTCACAAATTTTGAATAGAAGGAGGCTGGAAGGGAGGGAAAGTTGCCTAAATGATTCAGCTATGCCAAAGGCAATTATCTATTCAATTGTCACTGATTTTGACCTACCAGCTCTTAAGGACCTCTTTGGAAAGGGCCATTCTTACTTCTGGTTTGGGGGATAAAACTTTTCCTGACTTGTTTTCTCTACCAATCTGAAATCTTCTTGTCCATTGCTAGCCCTATTTCTAGTTTTTCAGCCCTCCTATGGTTTATTCCTTAAAAAACACCTTTTGTGTCCTTTCAATGGAACATCCTTAAAAAGGAGGGGTGGGGGCTTCCCTGGTGGCGCAGTGGTTTAGAGTCCGCCTGCCGATGCAGGGGACACGGGTTCCTGCCCCGGTCTGGGAGGATCCCACATGCCGCGGAGCGGCTGGGACCGTGAGCCATGGCCGCTGAGCCTGCTCGTCCGGAGCCTGTGCTCCGCAGGGGGAGAGGCCACAACAGTGAGAGGCCCGTGTAACGCAAAAAAAAAAAAAAAAAAAAAAAAAAAGGGGGGG
>NW_006778672.1:165758-233499 GCF_000442215.2 Lipotes vexillifer | reverse complement strand
GAAAAAAAAAAAAAAAAAAAAAAAAAAAAAGGAGGGGTGAACTCATGTGTTTAGTCTACCATCTTAAACTAGAAGGAAAGCCTTACTATTAGTTTAGAAGCCAAGCATTTAAAAGAAATAAAGAAGCGAATGCATTTTAAAGTTTTTATAATAATGTGAGTAGGGCATACAAATATAAAAGTGCACAAAGATAAATGTACAGCTCCAGGAATTTCTACTAAGTGAATACACACCCATGTGACTAGATCGAGAAGCAGAACACTGCCAGGCTCCCAGCTACAGATCACTTAAAATGTGGCTAACACAAGTGAAGCACAGAATTTTACATTTTATTTGATTTTAATTATTTTTAAATAATAATCACATGGGGTTAGTAGCAACTGTATTGGACAATTCAGGGCGAGATGACATAGGGCTTTGGGATTCATATAACACATTTTGTCCTATCCTAAGAACAATGGGAAGTATTTTTTGTAAAGGAGAAACATGACAAAATTTGTCTTCAAAAAAGATCAGAGTGGATGCAAGCTGAGCAGGATCTCTCCCAGCTGTTTCTTGGCCTTTGGCCATTTGGGGTGTCTTTTTCCAGTGTCCATTTGGGGTGTCCAACTTTCAAAAGTTGATGTTCTTCCTCAACTTTTTGGTTTTATTGAGACTAGGATTGGGCATGGCTGTAGGTTGTCACAGGCCGTTTCTTCCCTTAAGCCACTGAGCCACACTTGCCTGGGAGCTTTCTAACTATTTCCTATGGAGGCTATTTTGTTTTTTTATAGTGCGTTGTTCTTACACTGGTCATCGCCACCAGAAGGAGTCTGAGTCTCCCTTTCAGGTAGCTCAGAAGGTATAGTAGTTTCAGCTTTTTCCAGAATAAAAATTTGAGAAATGTACTAGTGTTTTATAGAAAGGAGTATGTTGAGTAGTAGCACAGTGAAAATTTAAATTCCCTCTTAAGTAGAAAGCTGCAAACATGTAGTTGCTGATACATGTGGGAATTTTTCTTTCAGGTCTCATTTCCAAATGAAATGGTAAATTCTGTTAGCTAGACATTTCTTCAGACTTTTATCATCTAACCCCAACCATCTTCAGAAGTTAAACTACTAAATGCACACAAACTCCTTTTTATTGTTCAGTAGATCAATGACTTACCAATGGCTTTCAGGTTCATTTCAGGTTATTTATCATCTTTCAGAGCATATGGCTTATACAGAGAACATTTTGTCTTTTTCTAAGGTAATTGCCTGCTCTGGGTTTCCCTTCTTTTCTGTTGTTCCTCCACCTTTTATCCTGGAGGCCTGATAAGTTCATGGATTTAGACATATTTCCATAGAGCAGAGGGGAAGGGTAGCAGGAATTTCCAGTAGAAAAGATTGTAAAGGCAGATCAATGCCTGATCATCATTCACTGAAAGCTATAGGACACCCCTGAAGGATTTTAAGCAGGGGAATGGCACGGCAGCCCAATTCTTATCCATCCTATTAGAGGAGAAAATGCAGCTCCCGTCATATTACCCTTCAGTTCAAAAACTTTGAATGCTTTCAGGTGAGGGCCCAAATAGCTGCAATTCACATTAAAATGTTTTAACAGTAGCAAATCATGAATAAAACATCAAATGAACAAGTGCCATTACAAGCTGGTAAAGCAGATATGACAAGAACTAGATGATTAAGGGCATGAGGCTTCATTAAGGAGATGATTTATAACTTGAGAGTTATACTTCAGCAGATACATGTGTATATATTTATATATAAATTTTGGTTGATTATGTGTTGAACAAAGATCGAGGTGACTGGATGGGGGAATTACACAGGCACAAGGGTGAGCATGAGAATCCCATATGTGAGGAACAGTGAAAAAACCTGATGTGAGTAGCTGGAATTGATCCAGTCAACATCTGGAGCTGGATGGCATTGATAGAGGATCAGCTGACGAAACACTTGATCTGAGTGCAGGTTCTTGAACACAAATGACACTTCAGGGAAGTTTTTAGAATATAATTTTGTTTCAAAATCTGGTGAGGTCCAAGAAAGACTTAAAGAAATGTTTCCGAAAAAGAAACAGCCCCTCTTAGCAGGCTCTATTCTAACAAGTGCACATTAAGTTGAAATGTTGAATATGTTTGTTAAAATGTAGTATTCTTAGAAAAGGGGAGTCAGGACGGAGGATTGTGACGGATTTGGGGTTGATAAGCTGCAGGAAAGGCAGTGTTGATGGCAAAGCTGACTCCTGGTATGAAAAGTCTGGGAAATTAGTGAGGAGGGAATAAAAATGTATACAGAACCCAACCCAACCACAGGTTTTACTAGAACCTTCCCTAACACATTCAACAATGTAAATCACGGTTCCTTTTTATTTTCTCAGCCTTATTATTCCCCTGCATCAGTGTCCATTTTAAAGTCTTTGCTAAAAACTTTGCTAAAGTTATAAAATAATAAAGTTCAAAGCAAAACAAAAAATTAAGTTTTACTATATTTACGTGTACAGTCACACTTGGCGTTTATAATTCCCCATGGACTTGTGAAAGGCTTAGCCTTCACCATATATAAAAGTCCATTATTACTCTAGCATTATTTCTCTCTGCTGCTAACATAAAAAGGATCCAAAGATATTTGAAAAACAAACAAATAAATAAATGTTACTAGAAATAAAGGGAATACCACATAATGACAAAAAATACAACTTCTATAAAGAAAGCCAAAAAGCATCAAAACATAAATGAGACATTATTTATACTCTATGGAATGTAGCATACATTTTTTAATGGTTTTTATTCAAAATCTCACATTACCTTTTCTTTTTATTCTACCTCCCTTCCTGCTTCCTTTCTTCCCTTTTCCTTCTGTCTTTCCTTCCTTCCAGGATGAAAGAATTGATAATTTTCATCAATGTGATCTGATTTATCTTTACTTAGCAGAATGAGGAAGAAATGTTAAAATGGCCTTTAAATTCCTCATAGGACACAAGGGGAGTTGAACAGAATCCTTTGGAGGACATTATTCATCTTAAGTCTTGATAATTTGATGATTTTGTGTGTGTGATTTGTGTGCAAGTTGTGTTAATTATACATCATGTTTAGAAAAATACTTTTTTGTTGAACAGTGTAAATGTCAGTCTCATTAGCTATCCTTATTACCTGTCAGAAGGAAGATGCTTTCCATGAATTATAATTTCCCTTTATAGTTCTGAGGATGCATACAAGTGTAAAAACTTTTTTATGTTTTCTTATTTTCAGTGCCAGTAACCTTGCCTCTTTCTTTCGAAGTGTTTTCAAACCAACCTCTAAACTTGAAAGAGAAACAAATTGGCCTGATTATAAACTACTAGCTTGAATTAGTTCAGATTGATTCATGGGGATAAGAGAGAACAGCTTTATGGGAGGGCTTACTCGCTCAGGCAACTGCATGCTAATAATGGTAACTGAGGAGAGTCAGACCTCCATATCTGGAGCTTTCGCATCCAACCAACTGAAATTTTGAAATTTCAATCTGCGGTTGGTTGAATCCATGGATGTGGAACTCACGGATATGGAGGGCCAAGTGTATTCACTGTTCTAAGCCATTTTATAAAATACCTCATTATTTATTTATTTTATTTACTTAATTTTATTAATTTTTTATTGGAGTACAGTTGTTTTACAATATTGTGTTAGTTTCTTCTGTACAGCAAAGTGAATCATCTCTATGTATACATATATCCCCTCTTCTTTAGACTTCATTCCCATTTAGGTCACCACAGAGCACTGAGTAGAGTTCCCTGTGCTATGCAGTAGGTTCTCATTACTTATCTACTTTATACACAGTAGTATATATATGTCATTCCCAATCTCCCAATTCGTTTCACTCCCCCTTCCCGCCTTGGTAATCTTAAGTTTGTTCTCTACATCGGAGACTCTATTTCTGCTTTACACATAAGGGACTTGAGCATCCGTGAACTTTGGTGTCTGCAGGAGCTCGTGGAACAAATACCCTGCAGATGCTGAGGGAGGACTATAGTTTGAAAGGGAAGAGTGGAATGGAGTACAATCCCCAATTTAATGTTGATTATCTAAAATGTCCAACTTTAGCCTGACTAATATAAATAACTCTGTCTTTGCACCACTTCGAACTGGATAGTTCCTACTAGGTCTAAATGTCAGTGGGCTTTTGATAAGATATGCTTATTAAAAGAAACTGACAGCCAAAAATGATGGTATACATTTCTCCAGTGCTCTTGTATCATCACTGAAAAAGAGTTATGAAAGATTTTCTGCTTTTCAAATAATTTTCACATCCATTGTCTGTTTCTTTTGATCCCTACTTTACCATGCTTTGTAATGATCAGAGAGTCCCAGAGACTGTCTACTTAAAATCCACATTTTGTGGTTCCACTGAGACGCAAAGAAGAAATAGAATTGCCCAAGCTTGTAACACCCGTTATTAGCAGAGAAAGTGCATTTTGTATGTTGCACATTTGATACAGGGCAGTTAATAAATATTTGCTAAATCATGCTATTATTCTTTTTTAAAATTTGGGCAAAACCCAAAGGCATAGAGAAGGTGGTGACATACATGAGATTTCATAAGTTAATGGTAAAACCGGGACTGGAAACTTGAATCAGAGTTCATTTTCTTTTCCTATGCTATCGCTGAACCTGTCACACAATTGAAAATTTAGATTCAAAAGAATATTTTCAAGGCTAGAACTTCTAATGAGCTAGGGACAAAACAGCAACAGAATGTTGCACATTAGTTCTCACTGAGGAATATGACACAACCAGAAAAGAACGAACATTATTTAGGAACTGTTCTGTTCTTAAAGGTCTTGATTACCTTGTTCTGGCACAATAATCCAAATGTAATTCCTGGTAGAATCTGCCAAGTTCATGTGAATCTACTTAAAAAGTGAAAAAGTTTCTAGGACTTTATCAGTATGACAAAGAGTTTTCATTAAGAATGACTGAAACCACATATAGGATGAATGATAAAATGTTTACTAAACATTCCAATGTTATGCCACAAATTTCAAATAATATACAGAAATGAAGACAATGGGATTCTAGGGTAAATTTTCAGTCTTTTTTATTTATGTGAATCAGGCAAAGCACTTAACCCGATATGGTTAAGAAAATTGTTCCTCTCCCAGGTTAATTTGGAGACTTTTCTGTATTTATGATGTCATTCTGCATTCTTCATTGACTCCTGTCTTATGTTGATCTACAACACGTTGGTCATTTCTCTGGAGAAGGGCTGAGAAAGTGTTCACTGCTGGCTGTTCTCAGCCTATGTTAGCAATTTCTCAATCCAGACTTCCGTTACAAAGTGGTAAGCAGTGGTGGTGGATAGCAGTGGTCGTGGTTTAGTCCTACTGAATGATTTTCCTTCCTCCTTTTGGTGTCAGCACCTTCAGCCTTTGTTTTGAGAATCCCCTCCCACTCCTAACTCCATGTAGCTCGAGTAGGGCTGTCACTGTCTTACTTGACCCCTACTTCCCAATCCTGGCCATAGACTGGACATGTGAGTTGGATCTGGGGAAGCAAATATCTCCTCTCACTGACCATTGGTTCAGAAAAGGGCATGTGAACCAGGTTGGAACAAGAGCTCTGCTCAGGTCTTTTTAGCTAAAGTACAGTGGAGGACTGTCCTGCTTTGGGGATCATGTAAAAAGAAAATGTGAACTTGGACCTGTGTGCATCCATCTTCCTAACTCCAGGGTGACCACTAATTACTAAGGTGCCTTTGTATAGATTTGAACAAAGTACCCTTTCTCTTAGAAAGGCTTTATATGGCTAATATATTATTTATTTCTTAGCAGTAGGAACTAGAACAGATGTAATACAGTTATACATTTTGTTCTTTTGGAAGTAAAATTCTTTTGCTGTTTATTTGCTCCAATATCTGTTTTTTCTTGAGATGTTGTAGGCATCAAGTAGTTTTTAATATATTTTAACCTTAAAAAGCGATATTCTCCACTGGTGTCTGATGTGAGAAAACAATGTAAGGTCCTTCTTTCAATGTCAGGTCTGTACTGTGCCATTAATTGATTTCAAGGGAAAACGTTTATATAGTTGCAATAGTTCAAGGCATGATTTTCTTCAGTATGATAAATCTTTCTTTTTAATGGTGATATTATTATATATAATATAGAAAAAATACATTGATTTTGAGATTTAATTTGGAAATGTAGACCCACTTGATCAGGGAGTTTGTAGCCAAAATTGGTCTTTTTACTCTTCTCTGCGAGTATTCACATTGGATAAGTTGGTATCAAGGTCAAGCGGCTGCAATTTGTTTATCATCAGCAATTTTTTATAAACATCACTGTTTAATTTTTCTTCCAAAAGGTATTAATCCCTTTGATATTTTCAAGAAAATTATGTACGTTGAATTTGATGCTTGCATAATTTTGCTCATAACATTCATTTTACTTCAAATATCATTCCTGATTCATTCTGAGCAATGAATTTACAAAGGCAATATATATATTTTTTAACATCTCTATTGGGGTATAATTGCTTTACAATGGTGTGTTAGTTTCTGCTTTACAACAAAGTGAATCAGCTACACATATACATACATCCCCATATCTCCTCCCTCTTGCGTCTCCCACCCACCCTCCCTATCCCACCCCTCTAGGTGGTCATAAAGCACCAAGCTGATCTCCCTGTGCTATGCGGCTGCTTCCCACTAGCTAGCTATTTTACATTTGGTAGTGAATATATGTCCATGCCACTCTCTCACTCTCTCACTCCTCTTAGTTTACCCTTCCCCCTCCCCATGTCCTCAAGTCCATTCTCTACGTCTGCGTTGTTATCCTGCCCTGCCTCTAGGTCCTTCAGGACCATTTTTTTTTCTTTTAGATTCCATATATATGTGTTAGCATATGGTATTTGTCTTTCTCTTTCTGATTTACTTCACTCTGTATGACAGACTCTAGGTCCATCCACCTCACTACAAATGACCCAATTTCGTTCCTTTTTATGGCTGAGTAATATTCCATTGTATATATGTGCCACATCTTCTTTATCCATTCATCTGTCGATGGACACTTAGGTTGCTTCCATGTCCTGGCTGTTGTAAATAGAGCTGCAATGAACATTGTGGTATGTGACTCTACAGAGGAAATATTTGAAAGTGCAGCTCTGACTTGTCTCTAGAATAGATGCCTTCATTGATATCACCCATGGTTTCTAAGAGTAGAGCCTCCTACCTCCAGCTGTGTTTCTGGTGGCATGATAGTGTCAAGTTGACTATTGTGTAGCATAGTTAATAAACATGTCAACTTGTGTTTACACTTTAGTATTTCACTGAAGCTGAAAAATAGTTGTTAGCTCTTGGATAATATAAAATATGGTGGTATCAAAAAAGAACTTACCTGAATTTTTCATTATCAGACTTACATAATGCACACTCTTAAGTAACTAAGAATGCCTAAATATTCTTTTTTTTTTGCGGTACGTGGGCCTCTCACTGTTGTGGCCTCTCCCGTGGCGGAGCACAGGCTCCGGACGCGCAGGCTCAGTGGCCATGGCTCACAGGCCCAGCCACTCCACGGCATGTGGGATCTTCCTGGACCGGGGCACGAACCCGTGTCCCCTGCATCGGCAGGCGGACTCTCAACCACTGCGCCACCAGGGAAGCCCTAAATATTCTTTTTTGAAGACCCTCTTTTACGATCCATTATGTTTTCCATGCATAGTTGTGACATTATTATTTATGCTTGGCTTTTCAAAATAGTTTTATCTAGATGAAGTTTTTAAAAATAGTCTACTGGGGCTTCTCTGGTGGTGCAGTGGTTAAAGAATCTTCCTGCCAATACAGCGGACACTGGTTCAATCCCTAGTCTGGGAAGATCCCACATGCCATGGAGCAATGAAGCCCGTGTGCCACAACTACTGAGCCTGAGCTCTAGAGCACACGAGCCATAACTACTGAGCCCGAATGCTCTAGGGCCTGCATGCCGCAACTGCTGAGCCCAAGTGCTGCAACTACTGAAGCCTGCGCACCTAGAGCCCATGCTCCGCAACAAGAGAAGCCACCACAGTGAGAAGCCCGTGCACTGCAATGAAGAGTAGCTCCTGCTCGCCACAACTAGAAGCCCACGCATAGCAACGAAGACCCAATGCAGCCAAAACTTAAAAAAAAAAAAAAAAAGTCTACTAAAATGTATATAACTCTTTTGGATCCATGTGTCTACTGGACTAAATATTTGTATTTTGAAAATCTGCAAAGATCTAACAATAAATGTTTAAATTCTATGTGGTTTACATGAAGATTGGATCTGTAGTAACTGAGAAATAATTAACATTGTTTTGGATCAAACAAAATAATCATGATCATTGCATCCACTATAATTTTAATCATTTGGTTTTGTATTCCATCCCCTAAGAGGTATATTATTTGATGTTAATATTTGTATTCTATGTAAATATTCTACAATATTATTATCAGTCATTGCTATGGTTTCCATCAAATGAGGAACATTCTCATTATTAGGCTTATAAAGTCTCCTGGGTGGTTCTCTGAACACTGTGATTGCCTTGCCAAAAATGGAATCCTGTATATTGTGCACTTGACAGTGTGCAGTTTCCCTCATTGCCCACACGCAGCATCATTAATTACATATTGTTCAGACGAGACATCAGTTTGGAATCCTTTGCAATGTTTATATGGACATGCATTTCCATTTGTTCATGTTTATTAAAATCTGTAATAAATGCTATCCACCACTGCACCCATTCTTGTTCTTCAAATTATTATTGTTTTTATTCCCAAAGAGTTTTTTTTTTTTGAAGATGTTGGGGGTAGGAGTTTATTAATTAATTTTTGCTGTGTTGGGTCTTCCTTTCTGTGTAAGGGCTTTCCTAGTTGTGGCAAGCGGGGGCCACTCTTCATCACGGTGCGCGGGCCTCTCACTATCGCGGCCTCTCTTGTCGCGGAGCACAGGCTCCAGACATGCAGGCTCAGTAGTTGTGGCTCACAGGCCTAGTTGCTCCGCGGCATGTGGAATCCTCCCAGACCAGGGCTCGAACCCGTGTCCTCTGCATTAGCAGCCAGATTCTCAACCACTGCGCCACCAGGGAAGCCCCAAAGTGTTTTTTTTTTTTTTTTTTTTTTTTTAACATAAATGTAATGCAGAGTCTTTGGAGATAGAATAAAGTAACTAAGAGATAGGATTATTTGTAACCACTTGGATGGTTTTTGTGTGTAATAGGTTCTCCTAAACTTCCTACTTGTAATGTGGTGTTATTTTATAAATGTTAAATTTCTTACTTGAGGTTGATAATTATCAACAGAATTTTAGTATTATATAATAGTCAAATTGTATGTCCTGTACCTGGTTAGCAGAAAATACATTTCATTTAAGAATTTTTTTTGCTTTAAAAATTTGTTTTGTTTTCTTTTTTAAATCATAGGTTTTGGTTGACATGGAAGCAGAAGTGAAATTCATATCTTCTGCTTTCTGTAGACAGCATGTGTCTATGCTACATTTTGTTCAAAGCAGTAATTATGAAGACTTTTCCTTTTATTATGGATTTGCCATATATATATTCAATATTCCAAATATTTCAAAATTTTACTTCTCTAAGGGCTTTCCATGTTCTGTTTTCTGATCTTGAGAAATTAAAAAATATACTTTTTCTGGTATCTGGAGAAAAATAGTGTAATGATTAGTATTTTATTTAAGAATTTGTAATATTTTTTTTTTTTTTTTTTTTTTTTTTTTTTTTTTTTTTTTTTTTCAGTACACGGGCCTCTCACTGCTGTGGCCTCTCCCGTTGCGGAGCACAGGCTCCGGATGAGCAGGCTCCGCGGCATGTGGGATCTTCCCCGACTGGAGAACGAACCCGTGTCCCCTGCATCGCAGGCGGACTCCCAACCACTGCGCCACCAGGGAAGCCCCCAAGAATTTGTAATATTTTGAAATTATATATATATATATATATTATATATAAGCTGTTAAATTCTAGCAGCAGTTAAATTTTGTATTGGTGACTTTTCTCTAATAACAAATAACAACTGCTGTAATATTAGATCATTATGTAATAATGACCAATTTATGTCCAAATAATACTTTGCGAGTATTATTATTATTATATAATTTTGAGCATAACGACTGATTTAAATGGATATGTAAACTGAGAACTCATAACTATTATTCTAACATTGTGAACAACAGATGGATGATATAAACTACAATTTGAAAAATCAATTTACCCAGTGTACTCATACTCCAGCAAGAGATTTTTTTAAAAATTGAGATATTTGCCAAGCAATACATCAGTCTAAAAAACAAAAAGCTGCACTTTGTTCAGAAGCACAGGTAATTTTAGATGTTGTTAGATCAACTCGGTTTTCGATGGTTAATTCCAGTTTTGTAAGTCAAAGTAAAATGACATACATTTACCGTATTGGAACAAGATGCTTTACTGCCCTCTGCCCTTTGTCACAATAAATATAGAAACTGCCCATCCTTAGAGTCAATAAAACTGTAATCATAGAAATAAAGAGTCCATAATGTAACTAATATCCCCTTAGATAAGTGCCCTTGTGCAGTGCAAAACCTGAACCACCATACCTGACAGCCTTGTCCCAACTGCATGAAGAAAACAAATCTGTTAGCACGTGAGCTTTTCCAGCATTCATGACAGGTGAGCTACATTTGACATCTTCACTGTGGCACAATTTTGCAGGACTAAAAAAGATAGAATTCTTGGCAGTGTTAAGCACTGGAAGTTGTGTCTATGCAGTACTGCTTTGGAAACACGAAGTCCATAAGCTGACAAGCTTTATTTTAATCATTTTAAGCTGAAAAAGTTTGAATTTTTAAAATCTGTTTTGAGGGAAAGTCCTTCCTTCCTTTTTTCCATTTGTGAACAAATTAGAGGTGGCTTAGAGTAGAGGAAATGTCTGCTCTTTGCTTGGGTGTGTCTTAGAGTCCAAGGTTCAAGCACTGGCCCTTCTGCACATGACTGTTGGGTATAGTTCACTCGTCTTCATGTGAGGTCAGGGTACCCCTGCTGGGCAAAGGTCCTACTTAGGAGGAAAAATCCCACCGTGAGGAGAGCTGCCAAGTCAGTTTCCTATGAATGTAACAATTTGTCAAAATCATGGTTGTTGAATATAATTTGTTCAGTAGATATTGTTCAAATGAGATGGTAATGTAAAAAAAATATGTATATATATTAATATACATATAAATGATAGGTATACAGTTTGAGAAATATACAGCAAGAAGGTGCTATTTACTGTATGAATGTATAGCACACCAGGCTAGGAAAAGAGAGATTAAGTACCTGAACAATGGCTCTCGTTTTCAGCTGCAATCAAACCCCCCTGGGATCCACATTAAAGCTAGGTCTTCCTAAGCCTTCCTCCAGAGAGGTAGAGTCAATAGGTCTGGTGTTGTGCCCAGGAATCTGTATAATTTTAGAACTACAGAGGTGTTACTGATATCCATCCAGGAGACTGGACCTTTCTTTTTCCCATCTGCTTACTGATATCCATCCAGGAGACTGGACCTTTCTTTTTCCCATCTGCTTCTTCCAGATCTCTTTTGTCTGTGTCACAGAACAGGCTGCCCCTAAAAGCAGTCATTTAATTACCAAATGTCTACCATGTACATATTGTGAGCAGCGTTATAGGAAATACAAATACAAATAAGATACAGTTTTGAGGGAGGTTAGAATCTAGTAGGGGAGATAAAAACCTGAAAACAGTAAGGCTACAGGCAAAAGCATCACCCTCCCTGTTCTGTTCCCACCCAAGAAATCCAAGGTGCTTCTCCAAGTCCTGGTTGTTTTATTCTCTGTACAGTGTCATTGGCAGTGCTTCCTAGCTGACATTCAAAGATAAAGGAGCAAGTGAATTATTACGTGCAGGTTAAGGAAATTGAACACAATGATTCTTTGTTGTAAGGAAAAGGTAGGAATAATTCCTACCTTGAATTAATATGAATAGAGAGCTCTATTTTTGGATTTAAGATTTCATTGAGGCTTACTACGGGACCTTTCCATTATTGTTGTGGATATACTGTCTACGTTTATTTTAAAATATAAAAGTGCTATTTTTCTGAATTGATCTATAATTTATAAGGAACATCATTATACTTACAAAGATGGTATTATTATTCTGCATTCATCGCGTGAGAATGGTAGCTTAATGCTTATGGTAATTCCTTCCCTATTTCTCCACAACTGATTTATCACTTGTCTGACCCAACTTCTCGGCACACCATTGTTCCACGCTCTCCACACCCCTCATTTCACAGAGGACTGTTAATAATAGGATATGTTATTCAGATTTTCATTTACATGCTTCTGAGATGCGAGGCAGTATAATTAATCACTATCACAAATATTCTCATGTATATGCTTTATACATATATACTCTCTCTGGGTCACTGAACTAATAAAACAGCATATTCTAAGGATTGTTGCAAATCACAGCTTATGGCTACAAGGTAGTTAGTAAAATGTGTAAGGTAAACATAGATTTGCAAGATATTTTCCTTGAGGTGAAAATATAGGAAATCTTTTCAAATAATGCATGTGCTAATAGAATTCAAAGTAACCATTCTGTGTTATGTTTAATAAATACTAGTGTTTCCATAGCTTTTAAATATTTATAAAATAGTTTTATAACAAAATTGGAGGAAAGATGGGACTCACCTTGTGCCCTTTTTCTCCAAATAAAGAAACTGGTAGCATATTACTTCTTTTTTTTTTTTTTATTGGAGTATAATTGCTTTACAATGGTGTGTTAGTTTCTGCTTTATAACAAAGTGAATCAGTTATATATACATACATATGTTCCCATATCTCTTCCCTCTTGCGTCTCCCTCCCTCCCACCCTCCCTATCCCACCACTCTGGGCAGTCACAAAGCACCAAGCTGTTCTCCCTGTGCTATGCGGCTGCTTCCCACTAGCTATCTACCTTACGTTTGGTAGTGTATATATGTCCATGCCTCTCTCTCGCTTTGTCACAGTTTACCCTTCCCCCTCCCCATATCCTCAAGTCCATTCTCTAGTAGGTCTGTGTCTTTATTCCTGTCTTACCCCTAGGTTCTTCATGACATTTTTTTTCTTAAATCCCATATATATGCGTTAGCATACGGTATTTGTCTTTCTCTTTCTGACTTACTTCACTCTGTATGACAGACTCTAGGTCTATCCACCTCATTACAAATAGCTCAATTTTGTTTCTTTTTATGGATGAGCAATATTCCATTGTATATATGTGCCACATCTTCTTTATCCATTCATCCAATGATGGGCACTTAGGTTGTTCCCATCTCTGGGCTATTGTAAATAGAGCTGCAATGAACATTTTGGTACATGACTCTTCTTGAATTATGGTTTTCTCAGGTTATATGCCCAGTAGTGGGATTGCTGGGTCATATGGTAGTTCTATTTGTAGTTTTTTAAGGAAGCTCCATGCTGTTCTCCATAGTGGCTGTATCAATTCACATTCCCACCAGCATTTATTGTTTCTAGATTTTTTTATGATGGCCATTCTGACTGGTGTGAGATGATATCTCATTGTAGTTTTGATTTGCATTTCTCTAATGATTAATGATGTTAAGTATTCTTTCATGTGTTTGTTGGCAGTCTGTATATCTTCTTTGGAGAAATATCTATTTAGGTCTTCTGCCCATTTTTGGATTGGGTTGTTTGTTTTTTTGATATTGAGCTGCATGAACTGCTTATAAATTTTGGAGATTAAGCCTTTGTCCGTTGCTTCCTTTGCAAATATTTTCTCCCATTCTGAGGGTTATCTTTTGGTCTTGTTTATGGTTTCCTTTGCTGTGCAAAAGCTTTGAAGTTTCATTAGGTCCCATTTGTTTATTTTTGTTTTTATCTCCATTACTCTAGGAGATGGGTCAAGAAGGATCTTGCTGTGATTTATGTCATAGAGTGTTCTGCCTATGTTTTCCTCTAAGAGTTTGATAGTTTCTGGCCTTACATTTAGGTCTTTAATCCATTTTGAGCTTATTTTTGTGTATGGTGTTAGGGAGTGATCTAATCTCATACTTTTACATGTACCTCTTCTTCTTTTCTGATTTGGATTCCTTTTATTTCCTTTTCTTCTCTGATTGCTGTGGCTAAAACTTCCAAAACTATGTTGAATAAGAGTGGTGAGAGTGGGCAACCTTGTCTTGTTCCTGACCTTAGTGGAAATGCTTTCAGTTTTTCGCCATTGAGGATGATGTTGGCTGTGGGCTTGTCATATACGGCCTTTATTATATTGAGGAAAGTTCCCTCTACACCTACTTTCTGCAGGGTTTTTATCATAAATGGGTGTTGAATTTTGTCAAAAGCTTTCTCTGCATCTATTGAGATGATCATATGGTTTTTCTCCTTCAATTTGTTAATATGGTTAATCACATTGATAGATTTGCGTATATTGAAGAATCCTTGCATTCCTGGAATAAACCCCACTTGATCATGGTGTATGATCCTTTTAATGTGCTGTTGGATTCTGTTTGCTAGTATTTTGTTGAGGATTTTTGCATCTATGTTCATCAGTGATATTGGCCTGTAGTTTTCTTTCTTTGTGACATCCTTGTCTGGTTTTGGTATCAAGGTGATGGTGGCCTCGTAGAATGAGTTGGGGAGTGTTCCTCCCTCTGCTATATTTTGGAAGAGTTTGAGAAGGATAGGTGTTAGCTGTTCTCTAAATGTTTGATAGAATTCGCCTGTGAAGCCATCTGGTCCTGGCCTTTTGTTTGTTGGAAGATTTTTAATCACAGTTTCAATTTCAGTGCTTGTCATTGATCTGTTCATATTTTCTATTTCTTCCTGATTCAGTCTTGGCAGATTGTGCATTTCTAAGAATTTTTCCATTTCTTCCAGGTTGTCCATTTTATTGGCATATATTTGCTTGCAGTAATCTCTCATGATCCTTTGTATTTCTGCAGTGTCAGTTGTTCCTTCTCCTTTTTCATGTCTAATTCTATTGATTTGAGTCTTCTCCATTTTTTTCTTGATGAGTCTGGCTAATAGTTTATCATTTTTTTTTATCTTCTCAAAGAACCAGTTTTAGTTTTATTGATTTTTGCTATCGTTTCCTTCATTTCTTTTTCATTTATTTCTGATCTGATTTTTATGATTTCTTTCCTTCTGCTAACTTTGGGTTTTTTTGTTCTTCTTTCTCTAATTGCTTTAGGTGAAAGGTTAGGTTGTTTATTCGAGATGTTTGCTGTTTCTTAAGGTAGGATTGTATTGCTATAAACTTCCCTCTTAGAACTGCTTTTGCTGCATCCCATAGGTTTTGGGTCGTCATGTCTCCATTGTCATTTGTTTCTAGTTATTTTTGATTTCCTCTTTGATTTCTTCAGTGATCACTTCGTTATTAAGTAGTGTATTGTTTAGCCTCCATGTGTTTGTATTTTTTACAGATCTTTTCCTGTAATTGATATCTAGTCTCATACCGTGGTGGTCGGAAAAGATACTTGATACAATTTCAATTTTCTTAAATTTACCAAGGCTTGATTTGTGGCCCAAGATATGATGTGTCCTGGAGAATGTTCCATTAGCGCTTGAGAAAAATGTGTATTCTGTTGTGTTTGGTTGGAATGTCATATAAATATCAATTAAGTCCATCTTGTTTAATGTATCATTTAAAGCTTGTGTTTCCTTATTTATTTTCATTTTGGATGATCTGTCCACATATTACTTCTTAGTAGAAAATTTCATCTGGCCTAAGGTCAAGTAACCCACTAGATGTTAACCTGTGACAAGAGCCACACTTGAAAGATTTTAAGTGAACTGTCTTCCCTCCAGTTGCATTTCTCTGGGTTTGTAGAACAGGTGGATTTCTCAAAAGGAGGTGGGTTACAAAGTAAATGTATTTTCTTACATTTCTTTGGGAACGTTGTATCTAGGGAGCAACCCCAGAGACTTGGGCCCCTCGAATCCTTTTTTTCCCCCATTCATGGCCCTGACTATAATCTGGGAAAGAGTGTTTTGTCTTACAGATAAGAGGGAAGAGGGACATATATGATACTCAGGATAAAACCCAGGTCCCAAAGTGCCAAAGCTAGAGCAAGGATGTAGTCAGAAATCAGGGTCAGAGTAATCAGATCAGTGTCAGAAACATGGGGGTCAGAATTTTAGGCTAGACAGAGGCGACAGAAAAATCGGCGTTAGAAACTTAGCTTGTTTGAGTGATGCTTGCTATTCATTCTCTCATCCACTCATTCATTCCTTCAGCAGACCTCTGCGATCACCTATTCCGTGCGTGATCCTTCCCTGTATGAAACTTAAAGTGAGGGGTGTAGGAGGTGGTGTTGGAGGTGGGCAATGTCCAACCACTTTTTAACTTGATTAGATTCTGACAGGAGTCCTAGGTAGTCTGTGGTGCTCTAGAAAATGAGAACTTTAGTGCTAAGGGAACATGGGCTCCAAGAAACAAAGACAGACATGAGGTTAAAGGATAAATCAGGAGTTATCAGAACAGAAAAATGCATGAGATCTGGGTCTAACATCCAAGCTGGAGCCAGTACATGTACGACGGGAGGCCAGGTAGTAGGGGGAGATGTGGAATGTTAGGTTAACACAGTGCAGTGGGAAGCCCAACGGCTGGGAAGTCAGACAAAATTCAAATCCCAGGTTCACCTTTTCCTAGCTACGTTGTCTTGAACACGTCAACTTCTCTGAGCCTCAGGTTTTTTAACTGTCATTAATAAATGATGCGTAGTAAAATAAATAAATAATGGGTAACACTATCTACCTAAAAATGGGGTTGGGAGAACTAATTTTAGAATTTTGCTATTATGGAATTTATGACTTCATGCACATAACTACCTGCCAGTAATTCGGAGCTCTTTTGAGTTATATTTTTGGAGTTTGTTATGACTTATACTCCAGTGTTAAAATTGTGACATTAACCTGCTGTGTTATCAGGATTCTTATTAATAATGTCCATATGCATTCCATAGCATTTTTATAAAGAATTTGGTCCAGGTTTCCCATTCTGGAAAATATTTACCTCCAGCATTTTATGAAATAACTAAATCTGAAAACAAATATAATGTCTCTCAGAAGAAATGAATTGACTTTGTCACTAGGGGGAGACCTAGCCAGGTTTTGAAACTTGCCCCAACTTTCAGAGGAGAGAATCTTTTTCTTTCCTGGGCGTTCTCAGGAGATAAGAGAAGTGATGATGTAGGAAAAGGTATCGACAAAACTGGCAGTCCCAACAGGAGGATTGGAGAGATTTTTTTTTTCTTTCAGTGGCTCTTAACTAAGTGTTTTCTATGTAGATGGGAATAAACCTTAGGGGATACAGATGCTGAGACAGCCTAGAAGCATCAGGTGAAGCCAAGACTTCAGGGGGCGCCAAGCAAAGGGGAGTTGCATCCTTTCACGGGAGCCTTCTGAGAGGGTACGGACATTTAATAAACACCAAGATTTCTCACTGGAATTTTCAGTGACCATAGACAGTCTGCATATGTGCATATTTATACACTTTTTTCTATTATATCTTTTTCTGTTATTTACATTTCCCTACTCATCTTGAATCATAAGCACTTCTGAAGAAGTGGGGCAGGGATATCTTGACCGTTCTGTGGAAGGAAAAGGCCAAGGGGTGCTAGAAGGGGAAATGCCTCTCACAGGTAATGTTCGCGGACTGATTCCCTGGGGAGTCAACTCACAAAAGGGTGCAGCAACCCAGGCGGTAGAATTCCATCCGGTTAATGATATTTCTTTAAAGAAGAGAGATCCAGGCTCAGAACTTAGAGAATGGCAAACCTTTTTATCTTCTCAGTTCTCTTCAATCTATCAGTGCATCTAATTTATAGAGGATACTTGGAATAAAGCAGCAGACTTTTATTTAAGAAAATGAAGAATATAAACATGAAACATAATTGGTTATGAGGCTGGTTTAAAAAATAATTTCAAGTATATAGTGTGTATTAAATGTTTCCAATTGTACAGTTTATAAATATTAAATCCTAAACCTCTTACCCAAGTGATAATTTGTATTTAACAACTTGGCATTTGCCTTGCTGAGCATCCTAAGTCCATGAGTTCCATTAGTATAAAGTTCAGAATATTCAAATTATATTGTATATGGTTGAATTAGGGATCTCTAGAAAACTAATGGAAGTATTTTAAAAGAGTATTTTTTTCTGATTATCAGAACAAATACATGGTAAAGAAATTTAAAATCATCTGTAATTTTTTTCACAGAGTAAGACATGTTGACATGTCGGGTTAGCTCTTTTTAGCTCTAATTCCATAACATTTTTTACAAAGTTGAAATCATGCTGAATGTACAATTTTGTATTCTGATCATTTCTTTTCCCCAGAGCACAATGCTTGTGGTTTCTATACTCAATGCCGTCTACAAATGGAGCACATTCCTTGCTCTTCTTTTAAGTACTAAATCATTATATGTTGTTTTTTAAACTACATAGTTATTCAGCCTTTTCCCTTATCATTAAAAGTCTTTGTAAATATCATTGTAATGGTGACAAGATATTTCATCACATGCATATATCATAATTTATTCTACAGATTCCTATTGTTAGATATTTAGTTATTTCCAGTAAATAGTCCTGTAATGAGGTCTCTGTTCATAAAATTTTAGCAGTCTTTTACTGTATTTAATAAGGATCAT
Source organism: Lipotes vexillifer (assembly GCF_000442215.2). Taxonomy (NCBI): domain Eukaryota; kingdom Metazoa; phylum Chordata; class Mammalia; order Artiodactyla; family Lipotidae; genus Lipotes; species Lipotes vexillifer. Next base: position 214,899 of record NW_006778672.1, on the reverse strand, counting down.
TTGCATTGAAACCAAAAAGCTATTTTTAACTATAGTGAGATAAGATGATTCTTTTAAATAAAACTATAAACCACTAATAGTAGAACTCCTGGAAGTATATGAGTTTCTGTGACATATGATAATTCCTTAGGATATTTAAAAACCCCTTTTCATCTCAGGAATTGAATATAGGTGTTAGATGTCTCCCCAGATCCTAGCACCTCAGGATTAATATGATTATGAGTGCCTTCATATTAGAGAATATGTAATGTAGACTTGTCCATCTCACTTAAGAAGTGCTTACATTGTAGGAAGCACACTGCTAAGTGTTCTCACTCATATGAACTCTTAATCATCAAAATAACCCTATGAGATATAGAATATCATTATTAGTTCATAAATAATGCCTCCTGGATATGAATTCCATAAGGATTAAATGAGTTAATACACTTATGAAATGAACACTTCAATGCACATAAATAAATATCACTTAACTATATATACAAGTAGTATATAGAAAAAGGTCTGGATGAATCTGTACTAACCTGCTATTATGTTTATTTCTTGAGAGAGAGAAAGGGGATTGATCTTGGTGGTAAAAGTCAAAGTAGACCTTAGCCTTATAATTGATGTTTAGTTTTTTTTCCCAAAAGAATGTAATCATATACTATTTATTTAATTAAAGTTAATTTAAAAATATAACTATATGACAAGGGGATTCTTTTTATTATTGAGCTTTACAATCATATTTGAATGCTTTGGAGTTTACTAGCTCCTCATTAGTTATAGATAAAAGATGACAGTGGCAAAATTTAAACCCCGAATTTTAGGTCTCTGAAAATTGAAGTCAGTAAAATATATGAAGAAAACACTTCCAGACGAATACGCTGTGTCAAGAGCAAAACAGGATTGTCCGCAACACTCTTTTTACATTCAATTTTTATAATAATTTGTGTTAAGATCTCATTGAGCCTCTGTAGAGTAAGATCATTTTATTTTTAGCTAATTGCTTGTGCCTTCAACAGATGTATATTGAGCACCTACTCTGTCCCAGGGACTGTTTTAGTGAGTAAAATAGAAAAGGCCTGCTTCCATTAAAGTTGGGGAGAGGCACAATAAATAAATCAACAAATGTGCATGTCAGGTTGTGATCCGCTCCGAAGAAAGTAAGAAGGGTAAAGGGGGTGAGAATGGTGAGCTGGGATGAGGTGGGAGGGGTGAGCGTGGACCATTTGACATCCAGAGGCATGAAGAGGAGGCCGCCTGAGCGAGCTGGGGGCGTGAGTCCGTCCAGACAGAGGGGAACGCGAGAGCGTGGTCCTCAGGCCCTGGGAGCCTGCAGGACATGACGCGGCGGTGCAGGGAGAGGAGGAAGCCAGCGTGTGGGCTGAGCTCAGGGAAGCAGGAAAGCAGAGAGGAATCCAGAGACAAAGTAACGTGGCGTATAGGTAGGGCACGATAAGGAGTTCAGACTCAGCCCTTCAGTAACTCCCTAGATGGGCAGGCTGGGGACTCTGGCGGCATATGTGGAGAGGGGGTTTGGGGGTGGAAGGTATTTATTAGAGATCAACATCTCTGTAGGAAGGAGAACGCAGAGGGAGGCCTCATAAATCTCAAGGAGCTGATGCCTTGTCCTGTGCAATCAGCAGATCTGTGGATGCCCGGGGAGGGTGTGGCTACGGGGAGGCCGCTGTCTACAGCTGAACCTGAGGGAGCTGATAGCTGGTCTCGGGGGCAACCACATTAGGACATTTGCTAATGCGCTATAGGAATGGATTATGATTTTTCTAAACGATCATAACTATAGAAAGGTTCTTTCATAACGGTAAATGGTCAAGCCTGATTGGTATAAAACCCTAGGAAAATAAGAATCGCTTGCTATTTCCTCACCGTGATAAAAATACCTATCTCAAGCTAAACTGCAGGGTCACAGTTTTCAGTGAAACATTAGAAGCCATTGCTATTAAAGCCAGGATGCCTGCTACCACCAGAATTATTTGGTAGTTCTCTGGAAAGTCACTCCAAAGCAGTTACAACAGAGAAAGAATAAAAACATTAAGTAAAGGAAAGAAGAGGCAGTAGTATCATTCCTTGCACATGATGTGATTTTTTAACCTAGAAAACCCAAGAAAAGCGAAAATCATTAAAAATATTAAGAAAATTCAGTAGGGAAGTTGCTTAACAATTAACATATAAAATCAAATAACTTTCCTGTACGTCAGGGGTTGGCAAATGTTTTTCTGTAAAGAGCCTAGCTAGTAAATATTTTAGGCTTGTGGTCATACTGTCTGTATTGCAACTACACACCTCTGCTGCTGTAGGGCAAAAGCAGCTGTAGACAAAAAATAAACACAGGCATGGCCGTGTTCCAATGGAACTTTATTTACAAAACAGGCAGCAGCCCAGACTTGGCCCACGTTGGTTGTTTGCTGACCCCTGCTATAGTCATGAAAAAATCATTGAGAAATTATAATGGAAGGGCTTCCCTGGTGGCGCATTGGTTGAGAGTCCGCCTGCCGATGCAGGGGACGCGGGTTCATGCCCCGGTCCGGGAAGATCTCACATGCCGCGGAGCGGCTGGGCTCGTGAGTCATGGCCACTGAGCCTGCGCGTCCAGAGCCTGTGCTCCGCAACGGGAGAGGCCACAACAGTGAGAGGCCCGCGTACCGCAAAAAAAAAAAAAAAAAAAAAATTATAATGGAAGAAGAAATCTCATTCCCAATAGCCAACAAAATGATTGAAACATTATATACTTGATTTAAAAATGTACAAGACATAGAGAAGAAATTTTCTGAAAGACATTCAAGAAATTTCAAGTGAAAGAGAATAAAACTCTGCTTTGAATGGAAAGATTCTGCTTTGTAAAAGGGTCAGATTCCCCTAAATTAATTATAGATTTAAGGGAGTCCCTGTTTTAAGTATTTAGATGATCTAAAAAATATCTCTTATTTTTTTAAATTCTTGTAGACTTTTATATCATATGTATATACTATACTTTAGTCAGATTTCTACTGATAAAGCTTTGATTGTTGCTACTTTTTTTTTTTTTTGCTATCACTGATAAATTCTATAATAAATATCTTTGTACATGCTGGAAAGCTGTGAGAGTAAATCCACAGGCCAAATTGCCAGAAGTGGGGTTACTGGGTCAAAAAATATGTCATTTTAAATGTTGATGAGATTGTAACAACCTGCATGAGAGTGATCTTTACATATTCTCTAGAACTGGGCAGCATCAGTTTTTTGTTATTTAAAAAAATTTCTGATATGTGAAAAATCATATCTCCTAGAGTTTTAATTGATAATATTTGATTTTAAGAGAGAAGTTGGACATTGTTTTTTCTTCTGCTCATTGACCATAGGTATTTTTTCCTAACTTGCTTTTTTATACCCCATTTTAAATGTATTTGATTGCTCCATTTCTTACTGGTTTATGTGAGCTCTTTGTTAGTTATGGAAACTACCTCTATGTCTGTTGTTTTCCTTGCAAAACAGATTATGGTTACCCAGAATGTATAAAGAAATTATATATATTTTTCCCTTTATGAGCTTGAGATTTTGTGTACCTCTTAGAAATGTCAACCCTTTATGTCATGCAGGACTCTGCAAAAAATATCACCTCCTGTGAGGCTTTTCCTAATCGCCTACCTAAAATAGGTAGTATTTCCCTCATTATGTCAAGAAGGAAACTAAGAGAGAGGAAATAACTGGCCCAAGATCACACAGCTCATAGGTAGCTGAACCTTGAACCGGAATTGAAGCTCAACATCGTCTGACCTCAAAGCCAGTCTTACTGTTTTATCTCATCCCATCCTGGCCATACCCACCAGCATATGGGTGGATAGGAATATAAAATTTTAGGGTTCGGAGAGACTTTCTATGCAGGGTCCTAAAAGATAGATCAGGAAGGATACATAGATTTCTGGTAGTAAATATTTCATGCTCATTAGTTTGACCAACAATTACTTCTCTTAGAGAAATTCTCAGGATTATTTTCTTATGATGTATAGAATCTCTGTTACTGTTTTGACATGCATTAACACACTCCCAACTTCAGTACCCATCGTAGATGTTAAACATTATTGTGTGTCATTATAATTATTTGCCTTAGGAAGGCTGTGATTCCTAGCTGGATTTAATAATTAATCTCCATAAGTATAGTATTTATTATTCTCAACATTATATAGTAGCAGAACCATGATTTTCAGTCATTAAGAGTTTCTGTGAAACTCTTGGAATGAATTTTCAGATTTGGGAAAAACAAAAGGCTGATTAATGGCATATTCCTGCTAAATGTCACGAAAACAAAACATATGTTGTCAGTAAATCAAATTACTGGTAGTCCTAGAAGAATGCATAATCAGAGGAGATGGTGATATGTTAACTAATTTTTTTATTTGAGGTATTTAAGATGAATTATTCACCTTTACTGACCATAGAAATTAGATTGTTTGAGTTGAAAGGATGAAGCCATACAGAGTGATGGTTAAGAGCATGTTTAAATTCTGTCTCCGTAGCTTCCTAGCTATGAGTTATTGGGCAAGTAATTGAACTCCTCTGTCCCTAAGCTTCCCCATTTATAAAGTAGGGATAATAATAGTACTTATAGCACAGGAGTGTGGTAAGTATTAAATAAGGCCACATACAGAAATTTAGGAACCCTATGTATGGAGAAATTGAAGAAATCTCAATTGTGATGGTGAAGAGCCAGGCTGAGCAGGCAGATAGAGGAGAAAAGGCTCAGGGAAACCTCTAAAGAGTACAAATTGTTAACATTTTTTTCTTAAAAAAATTTTTTTTAATTGACATATAGTTGATTTACAATATTGTTTTAGTTTCAGATGTACAGCAAAGTGATCCAGTTACACGTATTTATATATATTTTTTCAGATTCTTTTCCATTATAGGTTATTACAAGATATTGAATATAGTTCCCTGTGCTATATGGTAGGTCCTTGTTGTTTATCTATTTTAAATATAGTAGTGTGTATATGCTAATACAATACTCCTAATTTGTCCTCCCCCCAGCCTTTCCCCTTTGGTAACCATAAGCTTGTTTTCTTTGTCTGTGAGTCTGTTTCTAGTTTTGTAAATAAATTCATTTGCATTATTTTTTAGATTCCATGTATAAGTGGTATCATATAATATTTGTCTTTCTCTTTCTGACTTACCTCACTAAGTATGATAATCTCTAGGTCCATCCATGTTGCTGAAAATGGCATTATTTCATTCTTTTTTTATGGCTGAGTAATATTCCATTGTACATATGTGCCACATCTTCTTTACCCATTCATCTGTTGATGGACACTTAGTTTGCTTCCGTGTCTTGGCTATTGTAAATAGTGCTGCCATGAACATTGGGGTGCAAAAAATATGGAACACTTCACGAATTTGCGTGTCATCCTTGTGCAGGGGCCACGGTAACCTTCTCTGTATCGTTCTAATTTTACCGTATGTGCTGCCAAAGTGAGCACCAAACTGCTGAAATTTTTCAACATAAAATGTGTACTTCCAGTAGAAAACGCCAGACTGAGCACACTCTATTTAATCTCTCTGTTGAAACCTCATTAAAATTATAGTAAAAGAAAAAAAGGTTTAAACATACAGTGAAAAGAAAGCATGGTACATATCAGAGGAAGTAGAAGGAAAACTGATTTTTAAAAGTGCTGACAAGGGACTTCCCTGGTGGTCCAGTGGTTAAGACTTTGCCTTCCAATGCAGGGGGTGCGGGTTTGATCCCTGGTCGGGGTGCTGAGATCCCACATGCCTCGGGTCCAAAAAGCCAAAACATAAAACGGAAGCAATATTGTAGAAAAATCAATAAAGACTTTAAAAATGGTCCATATCAAAAAAATCTTTTAAAAGAAAAAAGAAAATCGTAGTCTGGATATGAAGCAAATGAGCTAGGGTATATCTCATGATGATGAATGAGGCTGAATGAATGAAGATGAATGAAGTGAGATTCAAGCAATTGATAGAAGGAGTAGGAAGCTGAAGATATTAGGGATGGAGGAAAGATGACAAAGAAAAAACATTCAGAAGCAGAAGGATAAACTGTGCAATAAATTCATAGTTCAGAAATAGAGCAAAGTAAACTATGACACGATTTTGAATAAGTGGTGAAGACATAAGAAGGGAGAATCAACTTGAACCTAATTCTAGGAAGAACCTCTTTAGAGAGTGTTCACAATCTTGCTGTCTTAGAGACGAGAGTGGAGTTAAAGCGCACTACTTAGCACAAGTGGTTAATGTTTACACCATCAAATGTTGTCACTGCTATTCACTGTTTTTTCGTCTTGTAGAAGCGACCCAGAGGCAAACACCAAAGACTTTATGTGGGTACATCAAAAAATGTAAATGTTATGAACCTTGATGACATAAGAGTAAGATTTGTTTACAACATTGAGAAGTGGAGGGAAGGATACAGGTGATAACATGGTCATTTTACAAAGAGGGGATAAAGATAACGTAGAGAGGGACCAATATTAGTGAGCTAACTCTATTAGGGAGGGGAAGGAAGAAGGGAAGCGTTTATAGATGAACTAGACCTTCATCCAACGTTGCGGAAGCTAACAGGTAACATCTGAAGCTGATTGTTCAGAAAGAGCTGCATACATGTGGCAGGGGCTTCTAGTGGATCTTTTAATGTTCATTCTCCCTTTCTTTTATACAAAAAAAAAAATGAATCTGGGTACATGAACACCCAGCTAACAACTACATTTTCCCTGAAGCTAGGTATGGCCAACAAGGAGCCATGCTGGAATGTAGTGTGCAGCCTTTAGGTCAGTTCCTTGAAATAGAAGGAGCCTGGCCACCCCTCCTCTCTCTCCCTGCCTTCCCTAGGCTGGAGTGCAGGTGAGGCAGAATGTCTGTGAAGCTTGTAGAAAAGGGCCATGTCCTCCACAGGGAGGCCAGAGCAGTGCCTTATATCACTGCGTTTTGGAGTTCCATGTTAAAGCAGTCTGACTTGTATACTATTCCTATGAATAATTGTTTCAAGACATAAAGGCATGTAAGTCTTAAAACAGCAATGATTAAAAGTTGTTTTCTGGAAAGCAGGATTCGGTGTGTGGTGGCTGAATCGAAGACAAGCATTGTTTTTCCTTGTAACTATTTCTATGCCATTTAATTTTTAAGCACGTGTGTGCATTATTTTGATGAAAATAAAATGAAAGTTCGTTAAGATAATTAGAGAAAAATAGAACATATACAGTAGTAAAATGGAAATAAATAACTCACTCTCTAACTAACCTGAGAAAACGTTTTAGTGACTCACTTCAAGCTATTTTTTCTACATATAGAGTTTTGTTTATTTGATCAAAAGTCTACATTTCAGGGATGGACAGAGGAAGGGGACTCCACCAAGAGGACTGAAAAATATTTGGAGAATTATTAGATAAACCAAGAGAATTAAATATCAAAAACAGGAGGGGGTTGGTTTCAGTAATGACAGGTTAGTTAATGGTTTCAAATGCTCTGGAAGAGTCAACAGGTTGAGATCTGGCAATTGGTTAATTGGATTTGGCCTCTTGGGTTGAACAGACTAAGGGTGATTTTGTGAAGTGCTGCTGACAGGGCAAGCGTGATGGGGGCTGAGAACCGACTTGGGTTTGTCATTGTCAAGGTCAGGGGTCAGTCCTAGTGGGTGGCAGGTACAAACTCCTGGTTGCAGTGGTTTAAAGAGAATGGAGGATATCTTTAGATGAGAGAGATGCGAGTAGACTTGTAGGTAAGATTTAGGACCTGAACATAAATTTGTAGGTAAGTAGTGCCCAGTCAAGGACCTGATGGGGATTCTAACAAACTGGTTTAAAAGCAAAAGTGTATGATCCTTTTAATATATTGTTGGATTCGGTTTGCTAGTATTTTGTTGAGCATTTTTGCATATATGTTCATCAGTGATATTGGCCTATAAGTTTCTTTTTTGTGTGCAGTCTTTGTCTGCTTTAGGTATCAGGGTGAAGTAAGTCAGCCAGAGAAAGACAAATATCATATGATATCACTTATATGTGGAATCTAAAAAAAAAGATACAAAAGCAAATGTGGAAGCTTTGGCTTGGAAAGAACATTTCATCCCCCAAAACCAAAGGGAAAGGGGAATATTAGGAAGGGAGAAGTTAATCTCTTTATCAATGTGTTAGTTTACAAAGTAATATCTTGAAAGCGTGGGTTTGTGGGTTTAACAAGGGAAACAGTTTGAAAGAGTTGACCTGGTGAATTACGCAGGAGATGAGCTGAGGGCTGGCCAAGGAGTCCTGTGCGCTTGAGTAGGATTATCCATCATGGAAGTGAAATCAGCTGGGTCCTGGGGCTGGACCCAAAACTCTCAGCAGCTTAGCATTGGGAGCAGAAATAAAGACAGTTGGGTTAGCCCAGGTTACCACCTTTTAGTAGTGTTTCCGCTTAAAAATGTTTAAGGTAAAAAGTAGCTGGGCTGTTTTCTGTTACATCGGTAGATACACTGAATAGCATGTTTACTAGTGGGTCAAATCAACCTGGCATGCAGCAATAATAACGGTGTGCCTTCCTTTTCATTCATGTCCTAACTTCTGTTTTTCCCCCATAGAAATTCAGTACATGTGCATTAATCTTACCTAAACTGACCTGTTTTCTGCTTCCAGAAAAAAAATTCCTCAAGAATTTTCTTCCACTGATATATTTAAAAGATTAATAAAAGACAAAATAAAATGGAGACACATGTAGAATAAAGTGTGTATTAAATCTGCTGAACAATTCTAATCGTACTCATTGACTGTTTCTGCCCTGATTATTTTGGACACAAACTACTGGGGCCTGTGTTTATATCATAAGGTACAAGGAAGGAATGGATTGTGATGTTTTTGTATGTTGCTCTGTTTTCTGACTACAAAATTGACAGTGACTCTTTACAGTAGGAAATGTTTAGCTGTAACCCTTTGGTAGGGACCAGTGGAGACCGCAGATTTGGTTGTATTTATACTAGAAAATTCTGGCATGTTTTCTCTATACAGCATGGAAGTGTAACCTCAGAGGTATAGCTAGGGCTGCTGAAATGGGTTCAGGATCTGATGAAAAAAAAATGTTCAGGTCCCTCCCAGCATTTGGTTGAGGTTCACATCCTCTTCCAGCCCAGATTATTTGTACTGAATTTCTCCAACCTGTTCAGCCCTAAACGTGCCAAGAAACCTAAGCGTAGTTCAAATAAAGATATGATTCCATCATTTCAAGACTACCCGCCAGCTTTTTGTTGTATTCTTTCTTTCTTCTTTTCTTTTTTTAAGCTACATAAAGGGATTTTTAAAAAAGCACAGAGTTAAAAAATAAATAGTCAATGGGTACTAGGTATAATTTCTGCTCCAATGGTCCCTACAAAACTTCAAGAAACAAAAGGTGCCTGAAAATAACCATTTGGAAATGACATTACCAACTAATTCTAGCTCTTGTCAGTGTAACCAGCCGATATCATGTCTCTCTACAATGTCTCTATTTTCTACACTGTATCCTTTCTGGTTGTAAGACACTACCTGGCATCTTTTCTAAGATAACCACCTAAATGACTCAGGATTGCACAAGGCAAGAGACAATCCTCTCTTTTCTTTCTCGAATGTGGTAGACCCATCCAAATAGTGGTCCCTTGGATTACAAAGGGGGCTGGGGTCTCTTTGTACCCTTGGGTAGGTGTGGGGAAGAGTTGGTCCTGATTCTTCATCTTCAGAGGAGGTGATGAGAATGAGAACCACAGAAAAGCCTTGAGTTTCCTGACCACATTGAAGTAATCCTGAATGCATCACCTGCTGCTTGTACCTAGGATTCTAAAGTTTAAGAACAGTGGCACTAGTCCATGAAAGATGAAATAAGAAAGTTTAAGATACGAAAACTATAAACTAAACTAGCAGCATATACGTTGGAGCCTGTTTAAGACTTTTCCCCTTGAGGCTCTGGTGGAGAGTGGTGACTCAATCACTGTTTAAATAAAAACTTAAATAAAAAATTGTGAATGTATTCTTTTGGAGATTATATTTAGCACATGCCTACATTTTGAGACTTAGGTCATAAGCCACTAGTTCAGCCATCTGTCTGACCCATTTTCACGTTATGTTCTCAAAGCTGCATGCCAGACCTGCTAGTAAAGATAATAAAATTTTAAAAAATCTGAGCTGAACTCAGACTTACAGGGGACTTACAATTTGACTCTGAAACCGAACATTGCTTGACTCATCAAGATATTATAAACATCTGTGAATTCAGGGAGAGATCTCAACGGAGCTTAGAAATATGTGTAAAGAAAAGGTTTAATAGCCTCCTAAGCCCTGAAAATTATTCATGCTGGTGAAATTCTGCTTTGGGCAAATGCTCTGTCTTCTCTTTGTTTTCTGATTTACTGGCAATTTTAACACTTCAGCCGAAAGCAGTCATACCACATTTCCAAACTGTTTCACTTTTGCTCTAACTTTCAACCTAGGCTTAAGCTCAGGGATGCGAGGAAGTACGAGCCAGTCAGGACACTGAAAGTGGCAAAGAACTAGATACTAAAAGAGAGATAATAAAGAAAGCACCCGTGATGCATTTCGGCTAAGTCAAACATACAAACACCGTCTCTGGAAAGATAAAAAAGAAAATGTGTTCAGTGCTTCAAAGCCATGAGCTCTGCTCATCAGCGATCCAATCCATGACATGGTCTGAAGTTCCAAATTCTGCAGCTGAGGGCATGGCTTTGTCTGCAAGTAGGGCTTGAATCAAAAGGAGTCTGGAAGTTCTGCCTTATGCATTCTGTGGCACTGGACTTGCAGAGGTGACTGGGATTGTCATGTGAAGACACAGAAACGCTGACCTCATCACCAGAATGACGGCTCCCCTGATGGGAGGAACCTTGGAGAACATCTAAAGCCAACCCCCCACCCTGCAGTTGAGCAGCTCCCACTCAATTAGGGGTGGCTTTTCTATTAAAATTATGTTTTTGTCCATTTCTTCCATAGTTAAAGAGTTTTTGCTTCTGATGCATTTTGATGCAATGCTGCCTGTCAAACAGAAGTCTATGGCATTGGCGTGTGAGCTGTAAATTGTATCTTTTTGATAACCACCTGAACAATGTAAAGATTACAAAACAGATCCAGAGAAGTTAAATAACCAGCCCAGAATCAGAGAGATAGTAACAGATGCAAAACTAGATACAACCTTGCTTTCCTTGCTGTGCCTTGAGCTTTTTTATTCTTGTGCCACATCAGTGTGGGTTTTATATGGCCACCGTATGGAGAATCCCCTCTGTGTGTCATTTATTGCTAAGTACCATTACTCTGTAAATAATGAGAGCTGAATATGGAGACTTTCGAAGTGCTCTCAGGTTCTGGCACACACAAAAAAATGGGATTACATTTTTCAGAAGAGAGAAGGCAAGCCTAACCTTGGTTTCCAAAGAATGGCATAAATGCTGGGTGAATATAAAAACCTCTAACAAAAATGCAATCATGGAAGAGGCAGCATAGAGCATGGAGTTATATTACTGGGTTCCAGCCTGGCTCTGCCATTTCTCACGAGGCCAGCACTGGAGTAGCCTGGATAGACTGAGTCAGGTGCAGTGACGTTGAAGAAACTATCAGTGAGCACCCCGCGATCAGTGATGCTGTTTCTCCTTGTCAACCAGAGTCCACGCCTGGGGCTAAGGTGTAGAGAAACAAATATGTTCTTGCTAAAGTACCTTTGAAAACCAGGGTCTCAGGCGTTCTGAGTAGGCTTCAAACCAGGAATAGGCACGGTTCTTTAAAACAATGTGGCCTCTGCTTCTGGCCATGAGACTCCAAGATACTTTTTAAAAAAATTTTATTGAAATAGAGTTGATATACAGTATTGTAATGTTGTGTTAGTTTCAGGTGTACAGCAAAGTGATTCATATATATATATATATATATATATATATATATATTCTTTTTCAGATTCTTTTCCATTATAGGTTATTACAAGATATTGAGTAGAGTTCCAAAAAAGCTAGTCTTTCTTGATTGCTGTTCTAATCCCAAATCCTTTCCAGAATAACCCCCGTTATCAATTGATGTGTATCTTCCAGACATTTTGCTGAATGTTTATACATATACATACAATGTACACATATATGTAGACATATGTGTGTATAGAAATATCCGGGAGACTTTGATTATTGTGCTTCATTTTCTCCTGTATATTTTTTCTGGAAACACACCCACCTGTGACAACCCCACGCAGTGAAGCCTAATTAAAGGGAGGGTAAGAGGAAGAGGTCTAACAATTTATAGAATGACTAAGTTTTTTCAGGCATTTAAAATTTTTATTATTTTCTTATTTAAGCTTCACAAAAATTCTTGGAGTTCAGAATCATTTTATCTATTGTACTGATGCAGAAATTAAAACACATCGACAGATGAGTAGATAAAGAAGATGTGGCATATATATACAATGGAATATTACTCAGCCATAAAAGGAAACGAACTTGAGTTATTTGTAGTGGGGTGGATGGACCTAGAATCTGTAATACAGAGTGAAGTAAGTCAGAAAGAGAAAAGCAAGTACCATATGCTAACACATATATTTGGAATCTAAAAAAAAAAAAAAAAAGGTCATGAAGAGCCTAGGGGCAGGATAGGAATAAAGATGCAGACATAGGGAGTGGACTTGAGGACACAGGGAAGGGGAAGGGGAAGCTGGGACAAAGTGAGAGAGTGGCATGGACATATATACACTACCAAATGTAAAATAGATAGCTAGTGGGAAGCAGCCGCATAGCACAGGGAGATCAGCTCGGTGCTTTGTGACCACCTAGAGGGGTGGGATAGAGAGGGTGGGAGGGAGGGGGACGCAAGAGGGAGGAGATATGCGGATATATATATGTATCGCTGATTCACTTTGTTATAAGGCAGAAACTAACACACCATTGTAAAGCAATTATACTCCAATAAAGATGTTAAAAAAAAAGAAATTAAAACACAGAGAGGTAAAGTAACTTGCTGATAGTAAAGACAGAATTCAAACCATGTCTGTTTGGTCTCCAAAATCAAGTTTCTTTTCACTCTGTTATACAGCGCCACCCCGGTTCTAGTACACTGCATTGTGTAGCATATTGAAATGAAGACTACTGTAAGATAGCTCACATTTTTATTACTGCATGCAAATAGACTGGATTTTAGAAGTCTGAAGGATAAGATCATGTACTATCCACTAAGGAAAATAGCAATGATAATTCTTTCAGTTTTCAGTTAGAATTTGTTTGCAAAGTACCCGTTAAGGCAAGAGAAATTATTTTTATTTTGTATAATGAAAAGAAAAGAAGCTAAAATTTTATAGATACAATTATTAAAGACAATAAACCTTGAAGAAGGTCCAAAACAACACTTCACATTCAATATTAGTATTTTACTTTGCAAAATCTCAAATAGAACACGCTAAGGTATTTTTATAGTAGTCTTCAAATATGTAAATGTGTTGTGTTAAAATTCTTCCCATTTTATGATTGGGAAATGTGGGAAAAAGGAAAAGACTTCTGTGAGGTCACCAGGTCAGGAACTAATGTATTAAACTATGGTTTTAGCTCAGGGTAGACAGATTTTTAGAACAGAATTTAGGGTATAGGTCTCTGTAAAATGTAATACCACACAAATATCTGTCATTTGTGTTGCTGTTATCATCACATGAGAATGGAGGCCCATAGAGGGTATGCATTCATTGAAAGTAGCTGTCCCATTGAATGGTTTGGAAAATCACCAGTGGGTCTATAGAGTATAGAAAGTTATATATATTATGTAAGTAGACAGTCTTTGGTATGATTTTTTCCCTCTTTGTAAAATGTCAAAAGGAGTAAAACTAAATTTAAGAGAATAATGCACCAAGAACTGAATTCTTATGATTTCTCTTTTTCCCATCTCTTCTCTCACCAAACTCTTAGCTCCTTCTTTTCTCCTTGTCCTTCCTTTTCAAAGATAGAGATGATATTAGAAATGGGAAAGCCATGGAATTGTTTTTAGATTGTAGCTCTTTTGACTTTGTCTCTCCTTGGATGTTCTGGGGCCATCATCATCTCTGGCTGAGATTTGCTGGAGACTTCTGATAGGTCAGCCAGTCACCCCATCGGACTGGGATTCCGAGAGCCCGAGAAAGTGACTCACACAGCACGGAAGATCCCACAGCTGTCCACTCCCATGGGTCTCAATTATCATTCATCCCACTAGGGCTTGGTGTTCATTTCCATTAGGATACACCTCTGTGTTTGGCTTCAGTGAGCCACACTTCCCTTTTAGTCCTTGGTGCCCACTACAACTTTAAAAAGATGTTCATTGACAGATGAATGGGTAAAGAAGATGTGGTATATATATATATATATACACAATGGAATGTACATATGTACATATATATGTGTACAATGGAATATTACTCAGCCATAAAAAAGAACGAAACAATGTCATTTACAGTAACATGGATGGACCTAAAGATGATCATACTAAGTGACACCAATGAGTGGACAAAGTATCATATGATATCACTTATATGTGGCATCTAAAAAAATGATATAAATGAACTCATTTACAAAACAAAAATAGACTCACAGACATAGAAAACAAACTTATGGTTGTCAAAATGGAAAGGGGAGGATAAATTAGGGATTTGGGATTAACAGGTGTGCATTACTATATATAAAATAGGTAAACAACAAGGACCTACTGTCTACTACTGGGAACTTTATTCAATATCTTGTAATAAAAAAAAATTAAAAAAAAATATCTTGTAATATGTATAAAATAGATAACCAAGAAGGACCTATTGTATAGCACAGAAACTATACTTAATATTTTGTAATAAACTATAAGGGAAAATAATCTGAAAAAAATAGATATGTATATATGTTTAACTGAATCACTTTGCTGTACACCTGAAACATCGTAAATCAACTATACTTCAATTAAAATTAAAAAAATAAAAACTAGCTGACGAACAACACACGATGTAATTTGAATGGCACTGGAGGAAATTAAAGAAGTGGAGACCAGAGGTGTATATATTTAGAAATGTGCCTATCCTCCAGTCATCCCCCATCAGCCTCTGGAATCTTCTCCGACCTGTCATTGTGACTCTACGACAGAGTTGACAGTCCCCAAATGAGGAGACAAAATGCTCGCTACTTGACCTGCACTTGTGAGATCTGTTTCACTTCAGGCCCTGGGACAAAACATCTTCAGGAGACATTTACATCCTTTCCACTGAAAATGGAGGCAGCTCAGCATCATCAACCTTGCTGTTGGTGTCGCTTTAATTCTGGGATCAAGTATTTTGGAAGCTGAGCGCCTATCTCTGATGCAAGCCTCTAAACCTGACATCCTGCTTTGTGCTTGTCAGTTTTACATTCTCTGCCCCTAAAGTTCCGGTAGATCCTGAAGCCCTGAAGCCTCTTGACAAAGTTCCCCGATGCCACACCTTCTTGTGTCCTGCCCCTGGACCATGTGTTGCTATGGTGCTCCTGGGTGGTAGACAGAACAATGGTGCCCCAAAGATCCTAATCCCTGGAACCTGGGAATATGTTAGGTTACAGAACAAAGGGGAACTAAGGTTGCAGATGGAATCCATGTTGCCGATCAGCTGACCTTAAAATAGGGGGGTCATCCTGGATTATCCAGATGAACCCAATGTAAACACAAGAGTCCTGAAACGTGGAAGAAGGAAGCAGAAATATCAGTGTCAGACTGAGGTGGAGTGAGAGACTCGACTGGTCATTGCTGACTTTGAAGAGGGAAGACCGAGGTCGTGAGCCAGGGCCTGAAAGCCACCTCTAAATTTTGGTTCAGTGAGATGCATTTCTGACTTTTGACCTCCTGAACTTAAGATGATAAATTTGTATTACTTCAAGCCACCAAATTTGCAGGAATTTGTTAGAGCAGCAGTGGAAAACTAATATATCCTGCACATCCTCCCATCTCTCTTATTTGTGTTTAACCCCTAGTGAAGGAGCTACATTGCCGAATCTTTTTTCTTTGTTGCTATTATTGAAATGACTGCGTCTGTTGGTAAGTCTGGGTCACAGTAAGTCTCCTCTGCCCTGTGAAGGTTGACCTTTCCATGCCCATGTCACGAAAATTGATACTCAAGAAAGTCCACCAAGTAGAACCTAAGATTTAAGGACACTGTCGGTTGGCCAGACCACATCTATAGGTACCAATCCACCTAACACCAGCTGCCCCTTGTGTGACCCTGGACAAATGACTGTGCCTCTTTGAGCCCCAGTTTTTATCTGTAAAATGGATAGTAAACCTCCTTGGATAGGATACTTGGAATGAATAAAAGATAATGCCAGAAAAGTACACAGTGCCTGGCACAAAGTAATGTTTACATAAATATTATTTCTGCTTCTTATCAATGCCTCGCTCATTATTTCCCAGCTGGTACAACAGAGACACTAATTTAACCAAAGACCTTGATGAAATGCCTTGGGAAACCAGGCATATGGTCCCGTCTGCATTCAAGAACCACTTGACTCTGTGCTACTCCAGCGTGTAGACCGTGATATATCAATATGGGAAGTCATGCCCTTGGTGATTCCAAGACCAAACTTCAGAGGGACAGAAAGAGAATAATGATGTTATTTTGAAACATAGAAACTTGAAAGTGTACAGTGTGGTGGAAGATGTGGGCTTGAATCCTTCTACCACCTCATGGCTTTGAGTGGACTGGCCCTGGATAAACACTGAGGTCACTGAGCCTTGGTTTCCTTGGCTGTAAAATAGCACCGATGAAACCTACTTTGCAGGTTGTTATAAGGATTAAGTAAAACAATGTATATAAACAATGCATATAAATTGTTTAACATATTTTTAGACTGCAACATGTAATTAATACATGATAGTTATATATTTTATTTTGTTTTTGTCCATTTGCTATATTCCTCACAGATTTTCTCAGCACTCTGATAAAAGAATAGGATTAATTATAAAATGAAATGTAAAATTCTTACCTGACCTGAAGGTCTAGATTCAGTTTTAAGTTCACCCTGCCCCTTCCTCCAAGATCCAAATAGCTTGAGATCCAGTGCAAATATAAGTGAAAAAAAATGTTATTGGCATCTGTAGTAGATCACTATACATCCTCTTGTTCAGAGCATATTAAATAAATTAATTCTTAGTGTCATCCTAAAATTGGTAAGGCAGCTTAGGTAAAATCCAGGGCAGTAAGTTGCCAGAACTGATTATGCGTCTTGGTGGCAGGACCTAAGAAACAGAGCAGCTGATTGGTTTAAAGAGGTTAATTCTATGGATACACCCTCATCCAGGAACCCCATATACGTACAAAGCCACTTAGGTGTTTTGTCTCCTCAATAAACATCTTTAAGGGGAAAAAAATGTACTGAACACCTATGGGCATGCCAACGAATGTTTATTATTTTAAAATACAAAATATGTTTTCTGGTTCACAACCCTCTCAACTTAAGGTTTGACGGCATGAGCCAGTTCTCCCAGGGGTTTATTGATCCTAGAGAAATTAATCACTGAGGTCTAAAATGCAGTAAAGAATTCAGTCTTGACCTACAGAAATGTGTCAACCAGCCCATGTTCTCCCCCAAATGTCCCTTCTACATGATTATACAATCTGCTCCGTTTTCCAGCTCAATACAGCACAGTTCAGGTAAGAGGCTTGGGTAGGGGTCGGGAATTCCAAATGACACTGGGACCAGGTGAGACAGAGCCTACGTGTGAGTCATGTGAGAATGCCTTCGATGGGGTACAAGAAGGGTCTCTCATAGCTGGACAGCCTTGTAGTTCCTCAAGCATCAGGGATTAATCATCGTTACCCCTCTCTTGGGACCCTGATGCAGTTGTGTTGTAAGAGTGGGAACTGTGATTTCCTGGCTGGGGCTTGAGGTGTATGACCCTTTCACTGACGGGGAGGAGAAAGTAGACAAAGAAAATGCGCAGTGTAAATTCCCCCTCCGGGACCTTGAGTTTGGGGTCCTGGGCCAATCTGCTGAGTTGGTGTTATCAGAACAAGCCCACGGGCAGCTAGGAAAAATGTAATCTCTTTTGATATGTTCCAAGATGGAAATCTTATGTATATATCTTAAAAGAGCCTATAAAATGGTGTCCTTATTTTGGCCTCATAATTAAGTCATAACAGAAGGCTGCACTGCTTTTACAAGGCAATATTCTAGTTCCTAAGTGGGTAAGAGACATGGATGCTTTGCCAAAAACTGTAATTTATTCTGACAAGTACCCTCCACCCCTGCTCCCACCCTGTTCTTGACGAAACAGGTCTGGGCTTGCTCTGAAACCGTTAAAATGAAGCAACTTAAGCGCATGTGGGACGTAAAAAAAAAAAAAAAATGAGCAGCAGAGTCTGTTGACGAGAGCAAAGTTAAGATGGAGCTGCCATCAGGGCAGGAGTATTGATCATTTTGAAGAGGAGTTCTGGGGTTAGAAAGTAAGGTTGACTGACTGTCGTCACTTCGTGTATGTAGGGGACCACGCAGAAGTTGAGCTGCCCACTCCTGGTCCCTGACAAACTGCATGGGTCATGCGAAGGTGCCCCGTCTCACATAAAGAAAAGGGAAATGTGTTTTCATTTTTCTCCCATAAAAATAATATTTAAAGTATGGTTTGGTTTCCAGACAGTTTTAAGAGCTAAAAGGCTCATGAGGTAGGGGTTGGGGGGAGTTAGGAATGGTCATAACATTAAAATGTGCAAAAAATTACCTTAATTTGGGGGACTTGCAGGAATTGTATATTTGATATCAATTTATTTTCAGATCAGTGGTTTCATTCTTAAAATATTCACATTCTGCAGAGTCCGGATACAATTAAATTATAAAATGAGATGTTTGCAAAGAATTTGTTTCCAAAAAATATGGTCCCATAGGCCTATATTTTAGTAAACTTGACTTTAGAAGACCTGCTCCAGGCAATTAAATGTACGTAACTTAACAAAGCCCAGGAGTGAGGTTGCCTTCAGCTATACTCTTAGAAAAAAGATTTCCATAAAAACGTGCTTTCTTGTATTCTATTCGTGAAAATTCTTCTTTAAATATTATTCTGCATTAAAGACGTGCGAAGTAAAATGATTCTTAAAAGAGCTCAAATTTATCTAAAGGAAAATGAATCCATCATTATTTGCACCCTTTCCCTTGGAAGGAGGGAAAAGGTAACATAAAAACGGAAAAGGTAGTGGGATGAATTCATTCCTTGAGCCGTCAGAAATTATGTGCATTTTTCCAATAGCTTTTTCATTGCCAAAAAGCACAATCATAAGTCATCTACATTTTTCCCATTTGGAAAAAAACTGCATAATTAAACTGTTGCCAAAAGCAAAATATTTGATTGCACATTCGAAAGTGGCTTTCAGAAAAGACCAGTAAATCTAAGACCCCATTGAGATGTAGAAAGAATCTAAAAATGTTGTTGTTTTATTTATGTTTTCCAAGTATCTGACTGAGAAAATGATTGGCAGCTCTACACATACCCCGGCATCTCCCTAGAGTTCTCAGTTACCTACTGCTACGTAACAAACACCCCCAAAGACAGTGACTTAAAGCAGTGACAATAATTTCTCACAATTCTATGGGTTAGCTGGCTTCACCTGGGATCCTTCACGCTACTCCTTCTGTTTTCTGTTCTCAGCTGGGACCGTTGGGCCCCTTCCTCCAAGTAGTTTCCTGTCCTGGAATTCTCTATGCCACGGTAGCCTAGGGAAACACTCCAAGAGGCTCGAGATAGAGACGATGAGGCCTTTGAAGATCTGGGCTCTGGAATCTGGCTGCATCACTTCTGCCACCTTCTATTGGTCTTAGCAAGTCACAAATAGAGCCCAGATTCAAGGGGGTAGAGAAACAGACACCACCTCTGGGTAAGAGAAGTGATAAAGACACATGTGAGGGTCTGGTATACTGGAATGGAGGAATTTGTGTTCACTAATTCAGGCTGCTCTAATAAAACCCCACAGACTGGGTGGCTTATAATCAACAGAAAATATTTCTCACAGCTCTGGAGGCTGAGAAGTCCAAGATCAAGGTGCTAGCAGATTCAGTGTCTGGTGAAGGCCCACTGCCTAGATGGTCATCTTTGGGCTGTAACCTCACATGGATGAAGGGACAAGGGACGTTGCTCAGGCCTCTTTGATAAGGGCTCTTATCAAAGGACTCTTACCTAGTCATCCCCCAAAGGCTCCATCCCCTACCATTATCTCCCCAAAACCTTATTACTAAAATCACACTGGGCATTAAGTTTTCAACATATGACTTTTGGGGGGACACAGACAGTCTGTAGCCACCATCTGCCATAGGTGATTTGTAAGATTTTGTGTCAGGTCAGGAATGATAAGTGGGACTCTTTCTTTGACTCGACAGACGCTAATGGACTTGGAAACAGATTCACTGTTATCTTCCCACCAGTGACCGCTGATTGTCACCATCGAGATTTGAATTATCACCTTGGCCCAGAAAAGTGACTGGCACATTGTACAGCTAAATAGCTAAATAAATACTGAAGGCATTGAATGAAGAAAACACATATGGATAAAGCTTCACTCCTTTCATAAGAAATGAACTTATAGGAAAAGAATCCCATGGTTTTCCTGAAGAGGCAGTGGGGTGAACAGTTCTACGCTCAGAGTCAGATTCTAATGCCCTCTATCACATTTTCCTGTCAAAGCACAGTAAAAAATGGTAATTTTTGATACAGAGTAGTAGCTGCTCCCTGCTTGTGTGCATGTGTGTGTGTGTATGTGTGTGCATCTGTAATAAGGAGTGGAGTTGTAGTGAGTATTTCCTGTTGCCTGAAGGCTGCAGGGATCCAGATTTCTTGGCACACTTCTATTTGCAGAATACCTGGCTTGAGAAGCTCTAAATGACTGGACACATGACCCTGGTCCTGGACCCTTATTCTATCTCTGGAAGTATAAGAATAAGGCCAACACCCTTCCCTGCTTCCTCTCAGTTTACTAGGAGGACGAAATTACACTAGTGAATTTGGATGGTAATATCCTAGACCTCCCAGAGTCCAAAGCTGGAAATAGCACCAGTGAAACAGCATTTTTTTTTCTCAAATGAACAAAATTGTTCATGGAATGATCATCATAATCTCCCCATCTTACACCAATATATTTACTATTTTGTTGTACATAACCTCAAAGCAATGCACATCTGAAAGGAGTGCCTGATGTAGTAGATTGATGTTCAACAATTACAGCCAATATTCTCTTGTTGGATAATGTGCAGCCAGTCCCTGAAAGAAAAAGCCACAGAGATTTGAATGAAAAAACACAGAGCTGAATGTTATAGAGACATTTTGCCAATAGAGTCGAGTCCCAATAATAATTTCTATGAGCTAAATGGTTATGTGTCATGGTAAATAAAATCTGGTTTACATTTTATTTTACCCATATGACTTCTCTTTTCTGCTATTACTTAAATAAATGTAAGAGGATGACCAGAAAAATACATATGTTCACTGGTGAATATTGCCTCTGAGAGAAGTTCAATTTAACAGGCCAAGCAATTCCAGAGCCTTCCTGGCACTCACAGGGTTCCAGCGGGGCATCTCCAGGATCCCTCCTTTCACGTTCACAGCCCTGCCCCAATTCTGCTTGCATCACCCCAGCTTGGAAACACAGTCCTTCGTGAACATACATGAAAGCAAAACAAAAACTGCTTTTACCAATCATTTAAAAAGTTTAGAAATTTCACTAAAGGTTTGAAGGTCACATAAAAAAGGATGCAGTCTTTTCTTAGTCTGCTGTCTTTGCGTTTTTTTTTCTTCTCACTCTTCAAGAAACAAAGAAATGCTCCTGTCCTTGTATTCAGTAGATCAGCTCCACCCACATGGAGGACACTTGAGGTCTCGGAATCCCAAGAGAATTTTGTAATCAATTTTCCCAGCAAAGATTTCTCACTATGATCATCCCTGTGCTAGCCAACAAGTGAATAAAAATATCTCCACGTTTTAGCATAACTTTATCCCAAGTTTCCACTCCATGAGCTAATGTTTATGTTCTGTTTTATTCACTGATATTCCTGATGACATTAATAGTACAGAAAATTAAGTTGGGGATGATGCTGTTTTAAATGTAATACTGTCATCCAGCAACTTGTCTGCATGTCTAAACTCTCCCGTTGTCCCACAGAGACTGTCCCATTCCTCCCCCACTAACTCTTTCTTCTCATTCTCTGCACAAATGCTTCCTTCCTAAATCACAGCTAAGACAGAAGTCAGGAGGCATCAATTCCTAAACGTGCCTCTTCTCCATCTAAAGACCTCTTTATGTCGGTACCCACCCTCTGTCTGGTCTTAGGGGAAGAGGCATCCCTTCTCTAGCTCAAAGCGAATCCTGCCAGCTGTTCTCTTGATCCCACCAACTCCCTCGCTCCTCAGTGGTTTATTTCAACCATTTCCCTCCTGACATCGTCAGCCTCTCTGTTTCAGCTGTTTCTTTCTCCTAAAACTCTCACTGGACCCCACTCTAACTACAGTTCTCTCTCTCTTTTTTTTAATCAATATATTTTTAACTGAAATACAGTTGATTTACAGTGTTGTGTTAATTTCTGCTGTACAGCAAAGTGATTCAGTTATACATATATAATTAATTTATTTTAATTTTTGGCTGCATTGGGTCTTTGGTGCTGTGTGCAGGCTTTCTCTAGTTGTGGAGAGAGGCAGCTACTCTTCGTTGCGGGCCACGGGCTTCTCATTGCGGTGGCTTCTCGTGTTGCAGAGCACAGGCTCTAGGCATGCGTGCTTCAGTAGTTGTGGCACGCGGGCTCAGTAGTTGTAGCCCGCGGGCTCTAGACTGCAGGCTCAGTAGTTGTGGTGCATGGGCTTAGTTGCTCTGCGGCATGTGAGATCTTCCCGGACCAGGGCTCAAACCCACGTCCCCTGCATTGGCAGATGGATTCTTAACCACTGCGCTGCCAGGGAAGCCCT
This sequence comes from Lipotes vexillifer, assembly GCF_000442215.2. NCBI lineage: Eukaryota > Metazoa > Chordata > Mammalia > Artiodactyla > Lipotidae > Lipotes > Lipotes vexillifer. The sequence continues at coordinate 192,028 of NW_006778672.1, read as the reverse complement.
GATCAATATTATTTTAACTGAAGTATAGTTGATTTACAATGTTGTGTTAATTTCTGCTGTACAGCAAAGTGATTCAGTTATACATATATATGCATTCTTTTTTAATATGTTCTATTCCATTATGATTTATCATAGGATACTGAGTATAGTTCTCTGTGCTGTGCAGTAAGACCTTTTTATTTATCCATTCTATATGTAATAGTTTGCATCTGCTAATCGCAAACTCCCATTCCATCCCTCCCCCAACCCCCTCCCCCTTGGCAACCACCAGTCTGTTCTCTGTGTCCCTGATTCTGTTTCTGTTTCGTAGGTGAGTTCATTTGTGTCATATTTTAGATTCCATATATAAGTGGTATCATATGGTGTTTGTCTTTCTCTTTCTGACTTACTTCACTTAGTATGATAATCTCTAGTTGCATCCATGTTGTTGCAAATGGCATTATTTCATTCTTTTTTATGGCTGAGTAGTATTCCATTGTATATATGTACCACATCTTCGTCATCCATCTGTCAATGGACATTTAGGTTGTTTCCCTGTCTTGGATACTGTGAATAGTGCTGCTATGAACATAGAGGTGTGTGTATCTTTTTGAATTATAGTTTTGTCCAGGTATATGCCCAGGAGTAGGATTGCTGGATCATATGGTAATTCTATTTTTAGTTTTCTGAGGAACCTCCATGCTCTTTTTTCTTGCCTCAGCAGCCAAGCTTCCTACGATGGCAGGTCATAGTTGCTGTGTTGACTGACTTGTTTTTCCTGCTAGCATCCCTTCTTGCTGCTTTGGGTAACTAGTACCTGACTGCCCTCTGAGGAACCAGGCCCTCCTGCCTCTTTGTGATCTCAACCTTATCTAACCAATCTCACAGGCAATACTGATGGGTTCAGAGATGGACACATGACCCAAGTTGGGCCAGTTAGAATCAATTAGACCCAAGGAATTTTGTTTGAGTTATTGAGAAAGTAGATGTTTTCCCCAAGGGCTTGAAACCTGGAAATAGATAGTCCTGGAGCTGCAACAGGCTGTCTGCCAACAAAAGGAGAGGCCAGCTGAGAAGGGAGCAAACATGGAAGACGGGCCTGGAAATGGAGAGAAACTGGATCCTGGTGACGTCACCAGTGTGGCTGAGTCCAGCAGTGGCTGAAGCCAGAAATATTCCTGGATGTTTTAGTTACATGAGCCCATAGATAGCTTTTTACATAAGTCATTTCAGTTGTATTATTTTCCGTCCTTTTCAAGCAAAGAAATGTCTCACAAGACATTCCTCACTGTTTGCAATCTGTCCCTTCTCATTCATCTCTCATCCGCTGGGGAACATCTACCAGCCCCGCCATGACACTCAAAGCTCCGTCGCCAAGTTCACTTCTTTGCCAGCATTTGTTCACTTGTCCTTCCTGTAGAGCTTGAAAATATTGGCCAGTCTCTCCTTTTGCTGAAACTATCTTCTCCCTTGAACTTCTCCACTTTTTAATGTTTTCCTCTTGCCTCTCTGCATTTTCTTTCCTCCTTCTTTCTTCAAATCATAAATCTTATCACAATCAGGGTGTCATCCTCTTCTTAGTCTCTAAATCTGCATTCTTTTCCTGTGTGATTTCATCAGCTGTTAAGTTTGTACGATCATTTATCTTTTAGTAGTTTGCAAGTTTCTGTCTCCTGCTCTGAATTCTCCTTTGAATCCTAGACTCACACAGTCAAATGATCTTAGGCGTCCTCACCTAAATGTCCAAACCTACAAATACCATTTTCCTTCCAAACCTGCCTTACCCTTTTTCTATATTTCCTACACATTCCTGTGTTCTTATATTTATTACATCAGGCAACGACACCATGGACACACTGCACTTGCCAGGGAGTCCCTGTCTTTGGGTTTCTCACCTCCAGCCTTCCTGCCTCCTATTCATCACTAATTAGTTGCATGACCTTGGGAAAATGTCCTAGGCTTCAGTTTTCTCATAAATCAAACAGAGGTATCCATAATATTTGTTAAGAAGATGAAGTGAAACCGTCACATAAGCAATCTCACTCCTGGGCATATACCCAGAGAAAGCCATAATTCAAAAAGATCCATGCACCCCAATGTTCACTGCAGCACTATTTACAATAGCCAGGTCATGGAAGCAACCTAAATGTCCATCGACAGAGGAATGGATAAAGATGTGGTACATATATGCAATGGAATATTACTCAGCCGTAAAAAGGAATGAAATTGTGCAATTTGCAGAGACGTGGGTGGGCTTAGAGACTTATACAGAGTGACGTATGTCAGTCAGAAAGAGAAAAACAAATATCGTATATTAATGCATATACGTGGAATCTAGAAAAATGGTATAGATGATCTTACTCGCAAAGAAGAAATAGAGACACAGATGTAGTGAACAAACGTATGGATACCAAGGGGGAAAGGCAGGGCGGGGGGTTGGTGGGATGAATTGGGAGATTTGGACTGACATATATACAATACCATGTATAAAATAGATAACTAATGAGAATCTACTGTACAGAACAGGGAATTCTACTCGGTGCTCTGCGGTGACCTAAATGGGAAGGAAATCCATAAAATAGGGAATATATGTATACATGTGGCTGATTCAATTTGCTGTACAGAAGAAACTGACACAGCAGCGTGAAGCAACTATACTCCAATTAAAAAAAGAAGAGAGAAGAAAAGTAAATGTAACCATGGGGGGGAAGAAAGCACTTCAAATAGTATTGGACTCATAAAACATCTGAAATAAATATTCGCTTATATGTCAGTTTTCTCTTGATATGTAACAGGACACCTCATAACTCAGTGGCTTAAAACAAGCCACTCATGAATTTCTTTTGCTCATGAATCTGCAAAGAAGTGAGGGCTCAGAGGGCCCAGCTCATCTGCGCCCTGTGCAGCATCACCTGGGGTGATGGACCAGGGGCCGGAGGGTAGACTTCAAGATGGCTCAACCGCTCAGGTGGTTGACAAGTTGGTGTTGGCTGTGACTGGGCTCAGCTGGGCCTGGGGCCATAGAGCCACGTTCTCCATGTGGGCCCCCCTGCCCGTTAGCTTCCTCATTGTAGGAGGAATGAGCACCCACGAGAAAGGAAGTGAGTCCTGAGAACAAGCACCCCATGGACAGAAGGGAAGCCGTCAGGATCTTAAGGCCCGCACGCAGAAACTGGCACTGTCACTGCCACCATATTCTATAGTTCAAGTAGCCAGAGAACCCGGGTTCAAGGAGAGGGGCCATGACAGTTTTAGATGGGCAGATTGTCAAAGGATGGAGAAGCCAAGTTACAAAGCCACCGCGGCTCTTTACCTCCACACCACCACTGTCCTCCTCTCTACAGCCTCTGCCACGGCTTTGCTTTAGCTTTTAGTACATTTCCTGCACTGCTGCCACCACCTATGAACTTGTCTCCTCTATTCGTGCTTTTCTCCAGTCTCCTCCCACACTGATATTTCTAAGACTACATTACTTACCACCTTTAAGTCCCTGGATCACTCCCCATAATATGAATAATTCCAATTCTTTAGCATAAAACTGTAGTTCCCAAACTGTGCACCAAGTTACCCTGGGACATCACATCAAACTCACAGTGGTACAGTGGGATATTTAAAAATTTCAAGGCAAACACAGAGACATCTATCAGATCCTGCACAAAATCATAGCTTGCGGTCTTTACCAGTTTCTGGATCGAGCTACCTTTCTTTTGATGACGTCTTACGTACACAAAGTTTGGTTTTGGGTGTTTTCTCTGATGAAAAAAAAAAAAGCACTATGTGAAAATCAGTGTGGAACAGGAAATGAGGGTGGTGGTGTCCAACCTGATAGTTAGTAAAGTTTGAGATGTTCTCTGTGACCAATAGACATGCACATCCCATCAGTAAATTATTATTAAAGAATGATATAAAAATTACTTTTTTTTTTTTTTTGCGGTACGCAGGCCTCTCACTGTTGTGGCCTCTCCCATTGCAGAGCACAGGCTCCTGACACGCAGGCTCAGCGGCCATGGCTCATGGGCCCAGCCTCTCTGTGGCATGTGGGATCTTCCCAAACCGGGGCACGAACCCATGTCCCCTTCATCGGCAGGCGGACTCTCAACCACTGCTCCACCAGGGAAGCCCTAAAAATTACTTTTTATTTCAACTTACATGCATTGTTTTTCCAAACAGCTATTAAGTTGTTTGGACACAATTACTTAATAAATGGTTTGGACCTGATTACTTAATAAACAGAACTGTTAAGTACTTTGTTTGTGCTCAGACTGCCATGAAAAATTCTGAGTCACTAAGGACACCATGAACTGAGAAAATCTGGGAACTTCACACATCATGTGTGAGACAGACATCTGAGAAAAAACGTTTAAAATACTGTTGGCCATCTTTCCTTTTTAAAATCTCTCCCCCAGCCACCAAGGTACTTAGTCAGGAAGAAAGACACTTGTTTCCTTGAGTTTGTTGGGATTATCTTACTCTGTGCCTCATGTGCTATTTCCTCTATGTTTGCCCAAATGTCAACCCCTCTGGCCAACTCCCTTCTTCCAGATTTCCAGGCTCCTAACACTCTGTGCTGCCTGTTCTCTAATATAGGTTTGCACTCCCCACCTCTTTTCATGGTATCCTCTGGAACTTTCTCCATGATTTAATGACTCTCCCATATCCTGAATTTCTTCACAGCCTATATCCTACTCTTTAACCAAAACCAATTCCTCCCCTGGTACGTGGCTTTCCCAGCAGCCTTCCTCAATGAAAGCCTTTCATTCTCTTATGTTAGGAATATTCCCTTACGTGTTCTCTTAGTGACTAACTTGCTTTGGAAAGCTAACAGCAGACCCTGACTTTCTCATCTTTTTGAAACACTCCTGCTCCTATAGGACTCTTGCCATCAGGTTAAAACCCCTGCACTCACCCAGCTCCTCTCCGTCCCCAAGAGCGTTTTGTTCCTCACCTCTCACTGTACGTTCCCCCATCCAGTGATGACTCTGTCCTCTGGCTCACCGTCCTTTTCTCCACCCTGTCTGGTCTCCATCCTGAGTGACGTCAGCAGCCATCTGAATGCGTCATCCCACACCCAGGCTTTCCGGTCCTTGGTCTCCTCATTTCCAGTCACCTTCTCTTCTGCTCCATGTCGTGGTCTAGCCTAGACTTCTCAAAGTGTGGTCCAGGGACTGGCTGTACCAGGATGGTTTAGGAGGCTTGATAAAATAGGCCAACTGTCCAGTTCTACAGAATCACATTTTTGGAGGAAAAGTCCAGCAAATCTGCATTTTAACACTCTTCCCAGGTGATTCTTAGGCAAAGTGACTTTGAGATCCACTGTGTTAAACTTGGTTCTCATCAAAACTATCCCACAGTTTAATTTAATGACTCGGAAATCACATTCTTTAACTAGAATCTCCTATCTTTCCAGATAATTTTCTCAATTATTCCCACTACAACTGCTCCTTATATAATGAGGCCTCTCCCTTAGCATTTTTTCTCATTATGTGCTGTTTCCTGATTTCCCTTCCCTCTCTCCTTAGCTTAGATTTTTATTAATAATAATGATAGCAAACTTTTCCTGAGCATTTACTATATGGCAGACACTAAGTCCTTTATCGTATTAATGCATTTGACCCTCACAACTTGATGAGGTATGTGCTCATTTTAATCCTCATTTTTTTCTTGCCCAGAGATTTTGGATTCCCTTGCCTGTGTATGCCTTCTGAGCTTCCATCCAGCAGTACCCCAGCCCTGATCCACCCTCCCGTGCTTGGCCCCTGGCCGCTGAGCACAGCAGGAAGGACTGGGACAGTATGAGTTCATGGTCACCTGCCCTAATGGGCCCTGAACACCAAGTGTTGGGTGTTGGTATGGTCTCTCCCCGTCCAGTGGGCTATATCATGCCTCCCGCCTCAAAATCTCCCTTCTTTTCAGCAGAAAACTGTGACTGCTACTGCACAAAATGGAAACTCTCAGACAAATACAAACAAAACTGCTTGCCATCCAGTCCACAAAAACATCTACATTAGCACTCATGTTTCTTTCTTTCCTTTTTTTTTGGTTCTCTTTTATATTTTTTAAAAAAATTTTATTGGGGTATAGTTGGTTTACAATGTTGTGTTAGTTTCAGGTGTACAGCAAAGTGATTCAGTTATACATATATAATACATATATCCATTCTTTTTCAGATTCTTTTTCATACAGGTTATTACAGAATATTGAGTAGAGTTCCCTGTGCTCTACAGTAGGTCCTTATTTATCTATTTTATATATAGTCGTGTGTGTCTGTTAATCCTAGTCTCCTAAACTGATCACTTCCCCCTACATTTCCCCTCTGGTATCCATAAGTTTGATTTTCGAGATCTGTGAGTCTGTTTCTGTTTTGTAAATAAGTTCATTTGTATCCTTTTTCTTTCATTTACTCACATATTTGACAGATATTTATTGGGTATTACCATGTGGCAGGCTCTGTGCCGTACTGTTTCAAGGAAGAGACAGGTTGTATGCCTCCTCTTATGTTATAATGTGAACACTAACACCGAGAGAGGTCAAGAACCTTGCCTGATGCCAAAGCTCGTCAGTGGTGGAGGAGCTCACCAGACTCAGGGTCCGAGCTCCTAACTGGCAGATGGCACCACTGCCCCCTCAGTGCCCCAGGAGTCCCGTGGCCAAGAGTGAGACCTGCCAAGGGCCCTGGTTCAATGAGAGCAGCTACACTCATCCATTTCTTCTAAAGCAAAGCCTGGAGGTTAGGAACAGCTTTGTTATCGCTGGAGAATCTATGTGTTTTCTCCTCTGGACATTGAGAACCACGTAATTGATCATGGTAAGTTTCACTTTGTCATCTCAGAAGCTTAGGGCCAAATTCCAACTCAGTGAGGACCTGGGGCTTATCTAGTTGTGTTCTTTAGCCACCCATTCCATTGTTTCCACCGTTAGTCCAGATGTTTTAATTTTGGCATATGTTTTCAGTAAATTGTTCAGATCCGTTTTGGAGCAATATTTGACACAGTTAGAGATAATGTGTGTGAAACATTTTTTAAACTATAACTGTAGTTATATAAACTTATAACTGTAGCGATATGAACTAAATATATAAACATAAAGAGGTAAAGGCAAGAGTTTTAGTCTTTTCAACAACTGCCACACAGCCCAGCTATATGCATCTCAGATACAGTGAACTAAAGTTTTGGAGAACTGGAGAGAGCCCTGTAATTCCCATTGAGATTTCTGGCAATGAAAGTTTTGTCAGAGAGAGAAACTACATGAAGGAAGGGTTCATTACTCAGCATTTCAAGAGAAATTGGGGGTCCGCATTCTTTTAGGTATTTAGAGTGCTTGTTACTGTGCGGTACGTGGGTGCTCACTGTGGTGGCCTCTCCCGTTGAGGAGCACAGGATCGGGATGTGCAGGCTCAGCGGCCATGGCTCACGGGCCCAGCCGCTCCGCGGCACGTGGGATCTTCCCAGACCGGGGCACGAACCCGTGTCCCCCGCATCGGCAGGTGGACTCCCAACCACTGAGCCACTAGGGACGCCCAACTTTTAAAACTAGTTTAAGACTGAGGTTCTGGATAAAGATGGTGGAGTAGGAAGACCCTGAGCTCCCCTCCTCTGATGGACACACCAAACCACAAGTGCATGTAGAGCAGCTATTTCTGAGAACGACCTGAAGCCTCCCAGAACAGATTGTCTACAGCTGAGGATACAAAGAAAAGGTCACAATGAGAGGGGTAGGAAAAGCAGAGATGTAGTCTGGTCAGAACCCACCCCAGCGCAGCAGTCCACAGCAAGAGGGATGTCACAACCGCAGAGGTCACCTGAGGAGCAAGGGGTCAGAGCCCCATGTCGGGCTCCCCAGCCTGGAGGTCTGCACTGGAAGAGGAGCTCCCATAATGTTTGGCTTTGAAAACCAGCAGGGCTCATGTCCGGGAGAGACAGAGGGCTGTGGGAAACCAAGGCTCTGCTCCTGAAAGGCTCTTGCTCAGACTCACTTGCTCTGAGTCCCAGTACAGAGGCAGCAGCTCAAAAAGCACCTGGATTGTAGGAGACAGAGGTTCACTGACCAGTTTTAGGGCATGTGCCAGAGGCGCAGGGAGACGGTGGAACTTCCTCTGGGGATGGCTGCTCTATTGGGCACCATTTTTTTTTTTAACTCTCCTTCCACCCAGCCAGTTGGGTGGGGTGGGTGCTATATCTGTCACTCTTTGTCAACCTAACACTGCTGTGAGGACCCACCCACCCTGGCTGGCTCTCCAAAGCAGCTCCTGTCCCGCCCCACCCAGCGGGTGGCCTTGGCCAGCACTGGTCCCCTCCAAAGTGGCTTCCACTCCAGGGGCCCAGCCCCGTACACCAGCATTCAACAGTTGTGTCTGGGCCTCAGCCAGCCATGCTGGGGGCCAGCCGTGCATATCAGTGTGCCCATAACAGTCACAGCTGGACATCTCAGCTAGCTGGGCCAGGATCCAGTGCCTCCCCTGCCCCCCACCAATGTGCCCACAGATATCATGGCCCAACCCCAACAGGAGGGTGCATGCAGCCCACACAGGGGACACCCCTGGAGCACCTGGCTCTGGTGACCCAGGAGGGATTGTGACACTGGGTTCCACAGGACACCTTCTACATGAGCCACTCTTTCAAGACTGGGAGACGCAGTTCATCTACCTAATACATAGAAACAAACACAGAAAATTAGGCAAAATGAGGAGACCGAGGAATACCTTCCAAATGAAAGAACAAGTAAAACCTCAGGAAGAGAACTGAATGAAACAGAGAAAAGCAACTTACCAGATAAACAGTTCAAAGTAATCATCATAAAGATGCTCTTGATAGAAGAATGGATGTACTCAGTGAGAACGTCAACAAAGAGATAGATAATATTTTAAAAAATCAAAATTAAAGAATACAATATCTAAAATGAAAAATACACTAGAGGGAATCAACAGCAGATTAGAGGACATAGAGGAACAGATCAGTGATCTATAAGACGTGGTAGTGGAAATCGCCCAATCAGGACAGCAAAAAGAAAAAAAATATTTGAAAATGAGACAGCAAGATCCTTTCTGACCCACCTCCTAGAGAAATGGAAATAAAAACAAAAAGAAACAGATGGGACCTAGTGAAACTTAAAAGCTTTTGCACAGCAAAGGAAACCATAAACAAGACAAAAAGACAACCCCTCAGGATGGGAGAAAATATTTGCAAATGAAGCAACTGACAAAGGATTAATCTCCAAAATTTATAAGCAGCACATGCAGCTCAATATCAAAAAAATAAACAACCCAATCCAAAAATGGGCAGGAGACCTAAATAGACATTTCTCCAAAGAAGATATACAGACTGCCAACAAACACATGAAAGAATGCTCAACATCATTAATCATTAGAGAAATGTAAATCAAAACTACAATGAGGTATCATCTCACACCGGTCAGAATGGCCATCATCAAAAAATCTACAAACAATAAATGCTGCAAAGGGTGTGGAGAAAAGGGAACCCTCTTGCACTGTTGGTGGGAATGTGAATTGGTTCAGCCACTATGGAGAACAGTATGGAGGTTCCTTAGAAAACTAAAAATAGAACTATCATATGACCCAGCAATCCCACTACTGGGTATATACCCTGAGAAAACCATAATTCAAAAAGAGTCATGTACCACCGTGTTCATCGCAGCTCTATTTACAATAGCCAGGAAATGGAAGCTACCTAACTGTCCATCGACAGATGAATGGATAAAGAAGATGTGGTACATATATACAGTGGAATATTTCTCAGCCATAAAAAGAAACAAAGCTGAGTTATTTGTACTGAGGTGGATGGACCTAGAGTCTGTCATACAGAGTGAAGGAAGTCAGAGATAGAAAAACAAATACCACATGCTAACACATATATGTGAAATCTAAAAAAAAAAAAAAAAGGTCATGAAGAACTTAGGGGCAAGACAGGAATAAAGACACAGACCTACTAGAGAATGGACTTGAGGTCACGGGGAGGGGGAAGGGTAAGCTGGGACGAAGTGAGAGAGTGGCATGGACATATATACACTACCAAATGTAAAATAGATAGCTAGTGGGAAGCAGCCGCATAGCACAGGGAGATCAGCTCGGTGCTTTGTGACCAGCTAGAAGGGTGGGAAAGGGAGGGTGGGAGGGAGGGAGATGCAAGAGGGAAGAGATATGGGAACATATGTATATGTATAACTGATTCACTTTGTTATAAAAACAGAAACTAACACACCATTGTAAAGCGATTATACTCCAATAAAGATGTTAAAATAAATAAATGAATAAATAAAAATGAGGATAGTTTAAGGGCCCTCTGGGACAAAATCAAGCATACTTACATTCATGTTATAGGGGTCCCAGAAGTAGAAGAAAGAGAGAAAGATAGAGAAACCTATTTGAAGAAATAATGGATGAAAACTTCCTTACGTTTTCAGTTTTCCTGAAACCTGTGTCCAGGAAGCACACAGAGTCCTAAACAAGATGAACTCAAAGAGACCCACACCAAGAGACATTATAATTACAATGTCAGAAGTTAAATAGAGAATGTTAAAAACAGCAGGAGAAAAATAACTACAAGTTACATACAAGGGAGCCCCCATAAGATTATCAACTGATTTTTTTAACAGAAAGGACAGGAGGATCTGGCATGATATTTTCAAAATGCTGAAAGGAAAAAATCTTACAACCAAGGATATTCTATCTGGTAAGGTTATCATTCAGATTTGAGAGAGAAAAAGGGTTTCCCAGACAAGGAAGAGCTTGATGAAAAGGAGCTCATCACTGTGAAATTGGTCTCATAAGAAATGTTAAAGGGACTTCTTTTAATGAAAAAGGAAAGACCATAACTAGAAACAAGCAAATTATGAAAGAAAAAAATCTCACTGGTAAAGGCAAAAATGTAGTGAAGGCAGTGGATGAATCACCTATAAAGCTAGAATAAAGGTTAAAAGATAAAAGTAGTAAAATCACCTATGTCTGAAATAATTAGTTAAGCAATACACAAAGTAAAAAGATGTAAAATATGATTTCGATAACATAAAATGTGAAAGGGGGGAACAAAAATGTAGTGCTTTTAGAATGTGCTTGAACTTTTAGCAATCATCAACTTACAGTAGACATATATATGAGGGTTGTCATATATGAATCTGATAGTAACCACAGACCAAAAACCTATAAGATACACAAAAAATAAAGAGAAAGGAAAGCAAACATAACACTGAAGTTGTCAAATCACAAGGGAAAGGAACAAGAGAAGGGAACAGAGAACGGAGAAGAGCTACAAAAACAACCAGAAAACAACGAAATGGCAATAAATGTATAACTATCAAAAATAACTTTAAACGTAAGTGGACTAAATGCTCTAATCAAAAGATAATGGGTGCCTGAGTGGATAAAAAACAAGAGCTGTCTATAATCTGCCTACAAGAGGCTCATTTCAGATCTAAAGACACAGACTGAAAGGGACAGGATGGAAAAAGATATTCCATGAGAAGGAAATGAGAAGACAGCTGGGTCTGAAATACTTATATCAGACAAAATAGACTTTAAAACAAAGGCTGTAACAAAAGACACAAAAGGGTATGACATAATGATAAAGAGATCAATCCAGCAAGGGGATATAACATTTATAAATGTATATGCACCCAACATAGGATCACGTAAATACATAAAGCAAATATTAACAGACATAAAGGGAGAAATTGACAGTAATACAATAAAAGTAGGGGGCTTTTAACTAAAAACTTCCCTAACTGGGTGAAGGAAACATACATCCAAGTCCAGGATCTTTCTCCTCAGGCAAGGGAAACAAAAGCAAAAATAAACAAATGAGACTACTTAAAACTAAAAATGTTTTGCACAGAGAAGAAAACCATCAACAAAACTAAAAGTCTCCCTACTGAATAAGAGAAGACATTTGCAAATGATATATCCAATAAAAGATTAATATTGAAAATATACAAAGAACTCACACAACTCAGTATCAAAAAATGATCTGATTGAAAAATGGGCAGGGGATCTGAATAGACATATTTTCAAGATATGCAGTTATCCAGCAGACACATGAAAAAATGCTCAACATCGCTAATCATCAGGGAAATGCAACTGAAAGCACAGTGAGATGTCATTTCACACCTGTCAGAATGGCTATCATCAAAAAAGACAGCAAATAACAAGTGCTGGCGAGGATGTGGAGAAAAGGGAACCCTCGTACACTGTTTGTGGGAATGTAAATTGGTGTAGCCAGTATGGAAAATAGTATGGAGTTTCCTCAGAAAAATTAAAAACAGAACTACTGAAAACAAAAATAGAACTACCGTATGATCCAGCAATTCCATTTTTGGGTATTTATGTTGGAGAAAACAAAAACATTTTTCAAAGATACATGCATCCCAGGGTTCATAGCAGCATTATTTACAATTGCCAAGATATGGAAGCAACCCAAGTGCCCATCAACTGAGGAATGGCTAAAGAAAGGAAGACGTACAAACTTATACATTTACTTAAACAAATTATACAGTCACATAGAAAAGCTCCAAAGAAAAAAAGTGAAATACAATAGTATTTCATAAAATAAAAAAAGAAATTTAAAGAGCCGTTCAAGCAACTGTCAAATATTTATTGAGGGTCTACCATACACTAGGCACAGTTCTAGCCACTGGGGACACGGTGATAAAAAGCATAGGCAAGGTCTCTGTGACCTATAAACTGGGCTAAAATTTTGTTCAACCGCCAGTATGTTCCTGTTTTAGAGGATGCATCCCATTTAAAAATTAACTCATGTACATAGACTTACATATTTAAAGGATGTATCCAAAAAGTGCACCCATGACAAGAAAAGGCTGTTATTAAATATTAGTATTATTATAGCCTAATCCCTTTCAATGAAATGTGAGATGTTTAATAATATTCATACTCAGCAGCTCACTGCAATGATCCATGTAGATCTTTGAGAATTTCCTTTCGTTATTTTTATTTGTCCATAAATATACTTGGATAGCTTCTTGAAATAAATCTGTTTTAAAGAAAAGATAAACATTTAGATAGAAAACACAGAAGGCTGTTTTTCTTAAAACTGAAGTTTTCTCTTTAAATGATTTATATGGATAAAGGAACGTGTAGCCTTATAAACTCTTGGGAGTTGAGGGATTGGGCATGAATGTTAGTGCTTTCACTATAGACTAGCTGCAAAACAGGAAAGCATTATTCTAAAAAATATTTTAGATGTAAGACAAGAAGACATATTTCCTTTACATACAGGGCAAAGCATAGGAGTATGCTTCAGCCATCTTCATCTGAACCATAGGGTCTTCTCTTAGAAGTTTTGCTACTGTATATCATTTTTCTAATTTGACTTCCTAGTCTACTCTCTTTTCAGTTCTTAGAACATATTCCCCAACAAAATAAATAATTAAACTATAGATGAACTGTCAAAAGGGAATATTATTTTAATGCAACATTAACATTTTGGTAATTAACATGGAAGTTAATGCATTTAGCAGATGTAACAACATTAGACTTGTAAATTTTAATTTAAGTTAATGGCTCGTGATAGCTGTAGAGAGCAGGCATCCTCTCTAGATACTGAAAACATGTCTGATGTGATTAGAAATACTAAATGTAGAATAAAGGATAGTACTGGCAATGACTATTCTTCATTTCTTACAAAATCAGCAACTTGAAAGTCCTTTCAAATGAGGAAACTGGCAAGCAAATGGAAGTTAATAGAAGAGGTGATGATAATATTTAAGGGGCTGACTCAAAACTCACAAACCGTTTTTGTGTATTTCCCTTTCTATATGAAGCTACCTGAGATAATTCCAAGAAAAGCAATGAAGATACTGAGTAATTTTAAACTAGGGACTAATATGTCATCTTCAATTCTCTCTGAAATTTCTAATGGAAAGTTGTCATCCAAAAGCATACTCAGATGGCTCAGTCTAGATTTCTGAAAACAAGAGTCAGTTACTTTGAGTGACAAACAAACAAAAAACCTGCACGTAAAAATTTTGATAAAATGGGCTTCCCTGGTGGCGCAGTGGTTGAGAGTCCACCTGCCGATGCAGGGGACACAGGTTCGTGCCCCGGTCCGGGAAGATCCCACATGCTGCAGAGCAGCTGGGCCCGTGAGCCATGGCCGCTGAGCCTGCGCGTCCGGAGCCTGTGCTCCGCAACGGGAGAGGCCACAGCAGTGAGAGGCCCGCGCACCCCAAAAAAAAAAAAAAAAAAAAAAAAAAAAAAAATTTTGATAAAATGATGAATATGTTGACTGATAGGTAGCCACACTTATTAACCCGCCAAAGTATATGTAATGTTCAAATTCAATGCCAATGATAGATGTTTCACAAACAGATAATAAGTCTGCCTATTTGCCAATGGGGGGTCAAGATTCCTTTAATGTTTCCCAAGTATCTTCCTTTCTACTAAGGCCTAATTAATTAAGGTTACTAATTCCAAACAATTCACTAAAGATACTGTATTTCTTGCATTCTAAGACATAGCTTTTTTATTTACTAGACTATAAGTCTGTCTTGTTTAAATAGTACTTGACAAAAGTAGGAACCCAATAAATATCAGGTGAATGAATGAATAAATTTAGTTTTCTGAAATTTAATTAAATTTACAATTAATATCTACATTTAATACTGGCTATTAATTATATATTATATACATTATATTATATATACAATGAATACTGCTTTCTTGTTTGGTCCCCCAAAACTGTCTTAAAATCCAGAGTGTCTTACAGTGGATGGTGGAGTGGAATCAAAATATAGAAAGTTAAGTGTTTCTATAAGTAATTGTTGTTTTAAGAATAAAGTGAACTCTTCAAATAATAAATTGGACCCTGTATCCAAGCAGCTCTGTGTGCAACATTTTCACCCGCTTTCACTGAGAGTACAAAATACAAAAGACTCAATAAAGGATGAGCTGTAAATACCAGAACCTTGGATGCTGGCACACCACCAAGGAATGATGGATTCTGAGTTGTTGGTCAGGGCTCACTCCTGACTGTCAAATTCCTTGTGGTGCAAAGCACTGAACCGGTCAGCATGAAAACCTCTGTCATTCTTTAGTCCTAGAGGTGGTATGGATTGCAGAAATTACAGATTAAACAGAGACCATTTCAATTTCTTTTCACACTCAATTTTTGGCTTAGTTTCCAACCTAATTTGCAGGGCTAGTGAAAAGTGGAAGTCCCGAGGTTTATTGTATATTATAAACCTAATGGAATGTTGAGAACGAAACCTTGCTTTCCAGCTGGTTTCTCTAGCATTCTTTAAACTATGCTTTAAAAATGACGAGAACTTGAAGCAGAACTGCATCTGCTGGCGAGTGACCGTTCAACGTCTCAGATTTCTACACATAAAACATGGATTATGTAATAATTTTGTTATGAATTTTAAGCCTCTTTCAATAATAACAGTGACCCCCTAGGTCAGGTATTTTCTGGGTAATTAGTAACTAGCTGGGTTAGGAGTCTAAATCTCATAAAATATTTTAAAGATGATTTTATGTTTTTGTAATTCAGAAAGGTCAACCAGTGAAAATAGGTAGTTCTCTGTTTTTCCTAATGGTGAATATGAACTTACACCTCAATCTCACTTGTCATTTTGTGAAACATGGACTCTTACTGTCATTAGGGGCAGAAAAATACAGTTCCAAAAATTGAACTATTTGGAAACACAGAGAAGGTAGATGATAAATTTACTGGTGAGCAGGAATTGTAATTCAAAACATGAACCACTGACCAATCCAGTACAGACACAGTGATTTTTTTTCAACCACCAATGTTTAGGTCTCCCTGAACTTTGAGTGCTAATAATATATATATCAACCTGGCAAATAATTTTACACCAGAGTTACCAGACTTAGTAAATATAAATATGGATGCCCAGCTAACTTTGAATTTCAAATAAATAAAGAACAATTTCTTTTTTAGTCTGAGTATTGCATAAGACATACTAAAATATTATGTGTTGTTCATCTGAAATTAAAATTTGAGTGGACGTCCTGTAATTTCTTCTGGCAACCCTACCTCTTTATCCAGATTCTGGTGTCTCCCCCTCACTGGCCTCTTAGCCCTAGTTCCTCCCCCGAGGGCTGCAGTTCAGGTGGGGCTGTTTGTGGCATGTGTGTGAGGTGTCCTATGTGTGGCCACTCATCATCTTCTCTCCTGCCAGACCTGCCAGAACGCTGTTCACACTTTCCTGGGTCTGTCCCATGTCCGCATGGACTTTGACATTCTCTCTTCCCAGAACTCCAGGCTCTGGTAGGAATAAACGCCTGTGCTCAGGACACAAAATCTGTCCAGTGTCTCTAATGACACCACTTTCAGGATTTCGGACCACAGGGCGGAAGGCACTTCAGAATCCCCGATCTCCAGAGCCCTCACCCCCAACCCATGTCCCCCTTTTCCTTTATCTCCAGGCTCCTGCCCCAAATTCTGAACTGACCACCTTTTTGTGAGGTGATCAATCACTTCCTCATAAAGATCTGCCTCCCTCGATGGCTTACTCACCTTGCTTTTCAGCTGGAAAATCTGGCTTTGCTGGGATTTCTGACACAGATTTCAGAGATCCACTTTTGAAATTGAAAACCTGACTATTGAATTTCTGTTTGCTTTCATCTTTAAGCTACCTTGAGGCCAAGGTTGCCTGTGGTTGAAAGTGGGGAGGGGAAACCAAAAAGAAAAAAATGACTATTGTACGATTTTACATGACTGTGTAGCTACTCTTAGAATGTGACTTTGGGCTCAATGTTTTGCCCCAAACTTCTTTCATATCTTCAGATTGAACACGTGGTCATCTTTATCAACCTACCGCCGTCCATTTATCTGAGGGAGCCTGTGACCCTGTGAAAGGTCTTAGTCTTGTAGTTCTCAGTTTCCCTCCTTGTTTACAAAATGGGACATGTTGAGGAAGAGTTATTTAATATTTTTCAAGTAACTCTTATGTGTTATGTAATATGAAATATTTCATTACACACAGTATCAAATACAACAATTCCTAGCCTACAAAGAACAAAATACAGTACAAGGCATGCCTTTGAAATATGATGAATGCACACAGCCTCCCCAGTTCTCCCTTATTATAGAGTGTATGGTTGTATGCGGTGATGGGATCACATTATGTTGTGAGTGGATCACAGATTTTTGACATTACAAGGGTTCCAATTGTGTATTTAGTCAAATTTCCTCATTTCAAAACAGCACAGCTGTATTTTTTAATTAATTAATTAATTAATTTTATTTTTGGCTGTGTTGGGTCTTCGTTTCTGTGCGAGGGCTTTCTCTAGTTGCGGCAAGTGGGGGCCACTCTTCATCGTGGCGTGCGGGCCTCTCACTATCGCGGCCTCTCTTGTTGCGGAGCACAGGCTCCAGACACGCAGGCTCAATAATTGTGGCTCACGGGCCTAGTTGCTCCGCGGCATGTGGGATCTTCCCAGACCAGGACTCGAACCCGTGTCCCCTGCATTGGCAGGCAGACTCTCAACCACTGCGCCACCAGGGAAGCCCCCACAGCTGTATTTTTCAATTAAGAGACATGGTCGGGAATTTTCAGAGAGAGTCGGCCTGTCCTTTACAAATGTGTAATTTTACACTTCATATTCATCTCAGTCATTATTTCGCATTTATCTTGTCAGTGGAATGTGTTAACTTTTAGAACAGTAAATCGAAATATAAATATTAATTTTTCTAAGATTGAATGTATTTTCACTGGGGGTACTCACACTCATGTCTATTTCACTTTTTGTTCATAAAACAATTTATCTAGCAATTATCTAACAATTTAAAAATCAGGACAAGAACAAATGATTTATGGTGAAAATGTGTATCAGTTATTGATAAAGATGGAAAATATACATATAATTTTATAAATAATCAAAGAACTATGAATTAAAACAATATGACCCTTTTATTTTTTTCCTTCCAAACTGGCGAGTATTAAAATGATTAGGGTAGTCCCTGTAGGTGGAAAATATTGATGTGAATCAGAAACACAAACCTTGCTCGAAAATTCTAGCATGCTTCATTGGCATTATCCTAATCCTGCATCTCTTTTTTCCTTAGCAGTGATATCCACCCTCCTGGCTTCATTTACCATTTTACACCTATGTTTCAAAAATAATTATCACCTACATATTCAGACCCACATAATCAACTGGCTACTTGATATCCACTTGGATGACTCACAATTACCGCAAATTCAATACCACAGTGGGAACAGGCCATATATATTGTTCTACAATTTTCTTTTCTTTTATTTAACCTTTCATTGTAGGTGTTTTTTCATAATGGTATATTTATATCATTAAAAGTAAATCCATTTGTGTCCCTTTTTGCTCTCCATCCCACTGTTAATGCTCTGGTCGGGACATCATCATAGGTAGCCTGGAATTTTGCAAGACCTTGCCTTATTGATTTCCCTGTACTCACTCTTGGACACTTTCAATCTTTTTTTTTCTCTAATTAGCCAAAGCCATCTTGTAAAAATACTGAATTTAGCTCTCCCAAATATTAACCGTGTGATCCAAAGGACCTGGTAGTCCATGGGGAAAAGTTTGAATTTTCTTGCAAATGAAAAGGGAAGCCATTGAAGAGATTCAGAAGTGGGGAAGTCACACACCATCACTCACCCTTTTCAAAGGTGCTTTGGCTGCTGTGCGGAAAATGGATTGTGGGAGCACTCGTGGAGTCCCAGAGACTAATGGGGGGGCTTTAGCTGTGGTCTAGACGGGACGTGATGGAGGCTGGGGCCGAGGTAAAAGCAGTGATGAGAGGTGGACGAATTCTTGAAATATCTTGTAGGTTTAATTGACAAGAATTTCTGATGGCTTGGATGTGTGGGGTAAGGGGAAGAGAGTAGCTGAGAAGGACGTGGGGAAAGGAATTCGCTTAAGGAAGCAGTCAGAAATTTCACTAGGGGTATATTAATTGTGTCATGCCTCCACCACCACCACATTCAACTAGAGATTCGAGTAGGCACTTGTCCATATCAGGCTGGAGCACAGTGGAGGAGTTTGGGCTAATCAAATAAATGTGGGACTCACATTTATAGCCCTAAAAATGGAAGATGGGGAATATACTTAGAGAAATGGTTGCAGAAATGAGTCTGAGGAACTGTTACATGTGGCGACTGAATAGTGAAGAAAGAGGCAGCAAAGGAGACCAAGAAGGGACAGTCAGAGGCAGGAGAAAACCAGGAGAGTCAGGTATTGCAGAAGCCAGAACTGACAGTGCTGGAGACAGAGGAAGTGCTGCTAAAAGGTTAAGTAAACTGAGGACAGAAAAGTACTCACTGGAGCTGGCAGCACAGAGGTCAGGGATAATTTTGATACGAGGTGTCATTACTGTTATTTGCCTATCATAACGAGTGAGTTTCCAGCTTAAATCCTTTCAGTGGCTTCTCCTCGGCCCCATGATGCAGTTCAAAACACTTCCTATGTCTTTTAAATCCCTCCACCTTCCGGCCAGTGCCCTGTTCCCTGACCCGTCTCTGCAGCCATACTGGACTTCTCTGAGTTGCAGTCCTGAAAACGTGATGTGCTCTCTCTACTGTCAAGGTCCTCACACAGGTTTGAACCAACAATAACTTCTAGACTGTATGGCATATGAGAAGCAGCATTACATGGTGGTTAAGAATGCACGCTTCTGTTAATCCCAAGCTCCTAATTTATCCCTGCCCCCCTTTCCCCTTTGGTAACCATATGTTTATTTAGATTCACATTACTTTATATAAAATAGATAAACATCAGGGACCTACTGTACAGCACAGGGAAGTATTTTCAATACCTTGTAATAACCTAGAATGGAAAAGAAACTGAAAAAGAATATAGATGTGTATATGTATAACTGAATCACATTGCTGTACACCTGAATCATTGTAAATCAACTACACTTCAAAAAGAAAAAAAACAAGAATGCAGGCTTGAGAGTCAGCCTTCCCAGATTTGAATTCTGGCTCTGGCTTTACTATTTGTGCCATCTTAGGAAGTTCCTTTTCTCAACTTAAGTTTCTGCAGTTCTTTTTGTCCCTTCAGTAAAATGGGATATGTCATAGAATTATTGTTAGAGGGAAAAAACGTCACACTCAAAAGAATGAGAATTACAGGGCATCAGACTATAGATGTTAAAAAGGTAATTGAATCGTGCCTTCAAAATCTCAAAGAAAAATTATTTATAATCCATATTCCTGTATCCAGGAAAAAAAAGTCCGCCAGTTAGAAGGGCAAAATAAAAACATCTTTTCAGACATGTAAGAATTTAGAAAATTATCTCCCACATGGCCTTTCTTAGGGAATTATTTGAGTATGTACTCCTAAAAATAAGGGAATTAAAAAGCTGAGGAGACGACAGGGAAGGCAAGAATAAATGACTATAGCAAAAGCAAAGTGATGAAGGGAAGTCTGAAAAACAGCTTCACAGCAGGCTCAAGTGACAATTAATCCTGTTTGGAACCAGAGGATGGAGAACTTTGGAGGCTCCTAGGAAAAAAAATACAGCATCCAGGGATCTGATCATATTCGTAGCTTTAATATACTGGGTGACCTGAAGAAGGGTATAAATGCCGACAGTATAAGAAGCAAAACAAAGGCAACAAGACAATCCAGGATAAATTAAAAAGGTACCTAGGATAGTTATGCTACACTAATTGGATTTGAAATAAACAAGATTTACATGGTTAAACCATAAAGTTTAAGTTTCATTTGATGTAACCTCTAGAATTAAATTATAGACAAAAGATTTAGTTATGGTTAAAGTGCCAACTTGATTCTCTACAAGTTCAAGTTTAGATGACCGCAGTGGGAAGGTAGAAGGTGGAGAGTTCAGCTGATGAGAAGGACACAGGTACCAGTATCCTCATCTTACAAAATGGGGAGTGAAAAAATAACATCTCTAGTTGCTGGCATTCATCAAGGGTGTCAGATGCAAGCAATGCAAGGCGACTCTGACTTTACTAAGCAGAAAGGAGATCACTAAAATCATACTGGGAAGCTAACAATAAGAGTTTAGTTTTGGGAAAGCTGATAAAAAAAACAACAACAACAGGCTCAGAGCTGTTTTTAAAAGTAATATCCAAAAGCATGTTGCAGAGCTGGTCTGATGAGAAAAGCCTTGGTGCTCCCACTGCCTCTGCTCCCCAGCCAACGACACGACTGTGCCAGGAACTCGCTCACGCAACTCTGGGAAACAAGCACTACCATTGCCATCAGCGGTCACCCTCTGCCATCCACACACTGCACACTTGGAAGCTCAGGAGAGCCTGTTTCTTTTCCCTCATGTTGTTCACCTGTAAATGAGACTATGAACAGGTGCATCTGATTGGCTGAAACTAGGCCATGTGCTTCTGTCATAGACACAAGGGAAATGGGACTGAGTTTCGCTCTCAGAGTAGAGGGGAAGGAATCAGCACGTTGCTTTTTCCCCAAATATGATATTTTAACGCTTGGCGGAGATGATGACAGATGAAACAATAAGTAAAAGTCTATTATTTAAAGTTATAAGAATAATTTAAACAGAGACTAAAATTATTGCATTCTTTTTTTGTCTCTTGTTCTTACAACCTGAATCCAATTCATCAGAAAATTCTGTTGGTTCTCCTTTCAAAATATGTACAGAAAATGACTCCTTAATGCCTTTCCTGCACACAGCCTCATCCCAGCTAGCGCAGTCTCTGCCCTAAATTACTAAAATAGCTTCCCAGCTGGTCTCCCCGCTTCATTCTTTGTCCCTTCACAGAATATTCAAAGTTAGCAGCCAGAGAATTCCTTTCAAGATATAAGAAAGATCCTGTTATGTCTGTGCTCAAAACCGCGCAAAGACTTCGAAGGTGACTCATTGTAAAAGTCTAAGGCCCTTCAGAATCTGCTGTTCTCCCCACCCAGCTGTGACCTCATCTTCTATTCTGACCCCACTCACTGGTCTCTCATCCTTCATCCAACGTGAGGGACAAGCTTTGGTCCTGAGCACTCTTCCCCCAGATGTCTGCATGGTTAACTCTCTCGTACCTTCAAGACCACCCTGCCCTTAGACCTCCCAGTCTCACCCTTTCTGTCTTACCAAGTTACCTTTTTTCTACAGCTCTGATCACCTTCTAACATACTATGTATAATTTACTTAATTATGGTGTTTATTTTCTGTCTCAAGAATGGCAGTTACTTTGTCTCTTTTATTAGCTGGTGTATCCAGGCCCTTAAAAAAGCTCCCTGGTATAGGAAAATAATAAGCCATTGTTGAGTAAATAAATAAATGGATGAATAAATAATTGCTATAAAACTTCATAGGAAAGAGCTGGTGGAATTAATTCATCTAAATTCTGGTTTGTCAGAGCAGAAAGCTGATAGATAGACCCTAAAACAGGTCAGTCAAGAAATATAAGCATATATTATTTAGAATTATGGCAGTAACTACAAAAAGAGCAAAAGTAGAGATAGATAAAAGTGGTTGTGTCTGCAGGACAGTACTGGGAGAAGAAAGAAGTAGGGCAGAGCTCTGTGGCTTTTTATTTTAAGCCTTTTTGAACTCTTGGATTTTTTTTTTTTTTTTGGCCGCAAGGCATGCAGGATCTTAGTTCCCTGACCAGAAACCCGTGCTGGATTTTTTTTTTTTTTTTGGCCGCAAGGCATGCAGGATCTTAGTTCCCTGACCAGGGATCAAACCCGTGCCCCCTGCAGTGGAAGCATGGAGTCTTAACCACTGACCACCAGGGGATTCCCGTGAACTCTTTGTTTTTAAGAAAATCATGTATGTGTATTCAACACTTTGACAAAAAACTAATGTTTTTGGTATAATCAAAAGGAAAATGTAATGCTGCATTAAAACATTTAAATTCATAATGAAAAATGAATTATATGTTCATTATGAGTAGGAGATAGAATGTACAATGGGAAGTTGATATGGGCTGAATGTCTGTGTCCCTGCCAACACCCATATGTTGAAGCCTAATCCCCAATGTGATGGTCTTTAGAGGTGGGGTCTTTGGAAGGTAATTCGATTTGGATGAGGTCCTGGGGGAGGAGCCGTGAGATGATTGGTGCTCTTATAAGGGGATGGAGAACCTAGAATCTCTTTCTAATCAATGTGAGGATGCAACATAAAGTTGTTTGTCTGCCGCCTGGAAGAGGGCTCTCGCCAGAACCTGACCTCCCTGGCACCCTGATCTCAGACTTCCACCCTCCAGAAGTGTGAGAAATAAATTTCTGTGGTTTATAAATTTCTGTGGCACTTTGTTAGAGCAGCCAGAAGTGACTAAAACAGGAGTACAAATCATGGCTAATAAAAATAATGAAGTAACTTCAATATTCTTCTGGTCAAAATACCTTCCTAAATTTTTAATTTTTATGATGACAAGTTTCAAGCAAAGAATGAATATACATGTGCTCATCTCTTAGCTCTGTCAAATTTTAACATTACACTTAATTTTGCATTCCTACTCTTTGATTTTCCTGGTGTGAGTCCCAAATATGGGTATAGATGATTCATGAGCTGAGGGGTTTGCCTTTGAAATATTGACACATGACTCTTACAAATTCTTAATAGTAAAGGTAATGGCACATGTGCTACTCTAAAGAGAATTTTGTAAATTACAGGTAGAATAATGCTGCTGAATATGAGGAGGCAAAATAATGGCTAAGCATTGCATTTCTGGATATTTTTGTGCAATAGGACATACCGATCAAATCCTAACAGTTTTTGTTTTCCTGGCAACTCACAAATATGTATGGAACTTGTAAGACATGTCTGTAAATGGGAGGGCAGGACTAAAAATTATGCTACAAAGATGGTATATACCCTTGTGCATATCTGAAACTCAGTTTATGATTCTAGAAATGTAATTGTTGGACATCAAGTTCATCCGTTAAATAGTAATAGCAGTTAATCTCAGTTGTTTCCATTGAAATTGGCAACCCTAGCTCTAATCTGTTATGTAGGGTGCCATTTTGATAAGAAGTGTGTAATAATGCCATCCCCGGTATACGATATTGCTTCAAATTGCTCTTTTCATGACTTTGCAAAGCATTTCTCTTACCTGGTTATCATCTGGCACTCCGAGAAGACAGTGAGCATCAGCTGACCCACTTGGGGAACGAGGAAGCCACATCACTCTCCAATCTGTCCTACTTGCCATATTAATGAGCTGTGTTACCACCTGCCTCAGGGGAGCATGTGTGATCAGTTCTCCCACTTCTGATCATGCTGTCATGATGAGGAATGGCTGAGAGAGAGGTTTAGGAGAAAGAAACCTAGTTTAGTTAAAAAAGAAAAAGAGCAGAGCTGAATTTAATAAGAGCAAAATTAGTATTAGCACTCTTAGACATACTGTAATTCTCAAAGATATTAAAAGGAAAACCTCACCAAGTTAACTCTTCCTGCTTGTTTACAGTCCTTCCTGATGAATGATTCAGAGGGACAGCCTAAGTTTTAGGCCACCTGTCAAATATAGAACTTACATGAACACAGAAAGTTGTTACTAAGCATCGTGGTCTCTGGTAAATTCTCAGTAGAAAAATATTAACATAAAATCTGTGGGGATTACAATATTTGACTCAAGACTTTACTAAGCTCACATTAAGAACCAAATATTTGGTCAGAGATATGAGAAAGCATTTATTTTCTTCCTGTGGAACTCTTAATGCTTCATAATATCTTGATGTGACCTTGACATTTTTAAGGACTTCATTTATATTTTTGTTGATTACAAAATACAAACATTACTACTTTAATTCTTTTTATTGAGATATGTATAAGGACTCCACAGACAAAGAGCTCTAAAAATGCTTTTTTTTGTGAGTATCTCATTTTCATGGGAGAATACCACCCAAACCGATCAGGTTTATATGAACTAGGACATGTTGTGCAAATGTAAATCCAGAGAAAGCTATGAAATTGAAAAGAGCTATCAGACTTACTATAAAATTTAACTAGACATAGGTAAAAAGCCAGCTAAGCTCAAATTTAATGACTACCTTTCACTGTAAATTGGGCATATCTCAAAAAACACTATACTTATTAAATGATTTCAGAAAAATCACATACCACAGTTTTTTCATAGAGTTTTAAAACAAAAGCAAACTCAGAATAATTATTATTTCTCTCCCCAAATTCTGTTCAGCATTCGTGTCAATGAAGAATACTGACAATTTTTATAACAACTCTTAAAAAAACCATGCTTCATTTTGGTTCCTTAAGAAGGAAAACTGAATCCCCTCTATTTTTTTAAGGCTTCTATAACAGACTGAAAAATGACCCAATAATATTGTAAGACTTCAGATATACCCCTGTTACCTTCTAAGATGCCAAATTAGTTGGCTATGGCTGCCGTAATAAAATATCACAGACTGGATGGATTAAACAACAAAAATTAGTTTTCTCAGAGCTCTGGAGGCTGGAAGTCCAAGATCAAGATGTCAGCAGGGTGGCAGTGTTGGTTTCCTTGGCGGCCTCTCTCCTTGGCTTGCAGACGGGCTTCCACATGGCCTTTTCTCTCTGTGCGTTTTTTCATAGAGTTTTAAAACAAAAGCAAACTCAGAATAATTATTATTTCTCTCCCCAAATTCTGTTCAGCATTCGTGTCAATGAAGAATACTGACAATTTTTATAACAACTCTTAAAAAAACCATGCTTCATTTTGGTTCCTTAAGAAGGAAAACTGAATCCCCTCTATTTTTTTAAGGCTTCTATAACAGACTGAAAAATGACCCAATAATATTGTAAGACTTCAGATATACCCCTGTTACCTTCTAAGATGCCAAATTAGTTGGCTATGGCTGCCGTAATAAAATATCACAGACTGGATGGATTAAACAACAAAAATTAGTTTTCTCAGAGCTCTGGAGGCTGGAAGTCCAAGATCAAGATGTCAGCAGGGTGGCAGTGTTGGTTTCCTTGGCGGCCTCTCTCCTTGGCTTGCAGACGGGCTTCCACATGGCCTTTTCCCTCTGTGCCCCCCCCCCCCCCCAGTTGTCTCCCTTTGCGTGTATATATATATATATATATATATATATATATATACATTCAGATTCTTTTCCCTTATAGGTTAGCACAAAATACTGAGCAGAGTTCCCTGTGCCGTACAGTAGGTCCTTGTTGGTTATCTGTTTTATATATAGTCGTGTGTATGTGGTAATCCCAAACTCCTAAAGCATCCACCACCCCTTTCCCTTTCGGTAACCGCAAGTTTGTTTTCTCTGTCACAGCCTTATTTCAAATTAATCTCCTCTTTAAAGGTCCTGTCTCTACACTTACAAATTCCTCTTCCTCTTGCCCCTCCTCTTCTTCTCCCTGTCCCCCACCCCCTCTTCCTCCCCC
>NW_006778672.1:90500-165716 GCF_000442215.2 Lipotes vexillifer | reverse complement strand
CCCCCCGCTTCCTTCTCCTTCTCTTTCTTTTTCCTCTGCCCTCCCTCCTTTTGTTATCTTCTTGACAATTCAATAATTCAAAACTGAGTTATGGAAGAGTGGAGAAAATAGGAAAGAATGTTTGAACTGTCATTTTTCTGCATTTTCCTCTAAGTCCAAATCTGTTTCATTAAAAGAAATCATAATAAGTTTGGGAATCGTGCAGAACTTCTAGCAAGGAACTTTGAACTACTGGAGGGTCTGAATTGCTTCAGTGCCCCCTTGGCATGTCTTGGCGGTGGCATAGGCATGAGAGGAAATTTATAATAATTCTTTAGATCACCACTTTAGAATTTTCTGGTATTAAATTTTTATCACTTTGCTCTGGTCCTTGGAGTCTCCCTGTTTAAAATACTATCATATTTTTCAGTTTAAAAAAACAAAAAGAAAAAATAAACTAGTACAGCTTTACCAAGAGTGTTTATCCTGTGGGATAAAATTGTTTCTGAAGTTAAAATTCTTCTTCCTGTTTTCCCAGCACATCAGGTGGGGTCTCCCTTAAAGGTGAAGGACAGGGATCGTGCTAGTGAAGGGCGAGTCTGCCTTCCAGTCCTTAGCGCAAAAGTCATCCTGCTACTGTCTGAAGCTGTTGCTCAGACAGCTTTCAATTCAACTCAGAACATTTTCTTGAATTATGGATAAATCTGCATCATTTGGGGAAGTAGAAAATGGTAACATGGTGGAATTAATAGTTCATCTCATTCTTTCTTCAGGGATATGGCATTTTTATGTGTTGCACAGAAGAAAGACCTTATAAGTGAAGATTTCATTTTGTAGGAAGTATATTTATGTAAGAGGATGTAAAGGATGCTCCGAAGGGAAGTCTTGAATCATTCATCGGTGTATGCC
Source organism: Lipotes vexillifer (assembly GCF_000442215.2). Taxonomy (NCBI): domain Eukaryota; kingdom Metazoa; phylum Chordata; class Mammalia; order Artiodactyla; family Lipotidae; genus Lipotes; species Lipotes vexillifer. Next base: position 164,828 of record NW_006778672.1, on the reverse strand, counting down.
TCACGGTACTTTGTACTTTATAGTGAATTTTCAATAAATGTTGGCTGAATAAATAGATGAATTTACCTGGAGATGAAGCAAATTCAGGCATATTAAAATCCAGATTGTCAACAGCACTAATTCTCAGCTCTGAGGCTGCAATCAGATAGATACGCCATAAACAGAAATTTCCAAACTTTCTCAGTCCGTGGTGGTGCCCTTAAGTGTATCAGCAGTTTTTTTTCACAAGCCCCTTGACAAACAAACAAAAAAACAAACCAAAAACCAAATCCCCAAACCCCAAAACCCAACAAAAATCAAACGAACACCACCTGCCGATTCAGTTCACCAAGTAATTAAATCTTAACAATTTGGTATTTATGTCCTAACAACTTAGTAGCCATTTGAAAAAAATTATATGTATAATTTGGAAGAGCAAATAATACTTTTATTTCATTCTTAAATAATCACAATTACTAATAAGATGCACAGCTTCTTAAGCCTCAGAAGCAGATTGGACAACACCCCCCATGTCATTTTTGGTTCTACATTGATTATTTTCATGATACTTGTTTTTTAATCTCAGCAATCTCCCAAAACTCAGCTTCACAAAGATATGTCATCAAAAGGAATGGAACTCGATGTAATATCCAAACAGTGAACTGCCTCAGGCTAGTAGCTCATAAGATGTCTGACAAATGTTGAGTGTTGCTGTGATTCCCTCGAATATTTAAAATATTCCTAAATATTCTCATATGAGTTCACTGTGGTGAACACAGTTTGAGCAAATAAAGTGTTATCAGCAAAAGTCAGATTATTGAAGGTGCCAATCGTTTTCCTAAAAATAAGACTGTTCTCAGTTATTTTTGTAATAATACCACTTATGTATTGACTTTCCAATACTTTTTTCAATAGTTTCAGGGAAGCAATGCATGTAAGAGCTTAGGATGTGGGACCTGTGCACAACCACATTCATTGAACTTGCTGGAGTCACAAGTATTTGGTATTCTCACCTGTTCTGGGCATTTATTATTCTTTCTCAGTTCCTCTATTGGAAATGTGGAGTCTCAGTACCCCTATTTGCTATCACCTAGAAGAATCTGCTTGGCAACTGTATCTTTTTTTTTTTTTTTTTTTTTTAACTCCTTCCTGCAATTAAGCTACAAAACCACTTGGTGGTGATAGATGCTTTATTCATAACAACCAATTACCAAATATGCTTTTTGAGGTCTAGTCAAAATCATTTTTCCACTATTTTCAGATTTCTAAAATTAAAACAATAAAATAGCAAACACTGAGTTGTAAAGTAAATAATTCTAAATAGAACTTGCAAAGGCATAAGTAGAAAGATTTGGTTTGGTACTTTCTTCACTCATCCTTGTATACAATTTACTTTTAATTTTCATTTTATACTTAGATTTTGATTAAAATATTTTGTGTTTTTTAAAAACAGAGATTTAATGTTCTGCACCTTTGTATCATAGTTCATTGATTCTAAGACACCACTGAATATGAGAAGCATTACAACTTCACAGATTTTAAATGTTAAAAACATAAAAATGGTGTCTTAGAAACAGCGAAATGCTGTATTTGCAGATTCCAAAAGAGTCTTAGTTCATGGGAGATACTCAGTAAATATGTCTAGGGAAGAAAAGAAGGAAGGAATAAGAAAGAAAGAAGGGAAGGAGGAAAGAAGACTGTGGAGGGGAGGATAAGGAAAGGAGAGAGGAAAGACAGCAAGAAAAAGGGCAGAAAAGAAAATGACATCCTCTTCCCCAAGAATGGGCATAATTCTGAGGCTTTCTTGGTGGGAAACTTCCAATTTTCCTTTTCACAGATGGAAACTTTATTTATTACATCAATAGTAATTTGATACTGATGAGTTAATAAAAATGAAGCCACTGAGTTGTAATCCCAGGCCCATGAGCTTCTGCATTCCTTTCTTCCCACGTGGAAGGAAGAAAAACCAGACATAACTGCCTTTGGACCTTCGTGCAGGGGCTAAGCCTTGTTGCCTCCTTTCTGTCTGGATCTCACTTTGTGTCACCTCCTCAGAGAAGCACTCCTGGACTGCCTATGCCAACGGGATTCCCTCTCAGAGCTTCTTAATCTTGGTTCCCTCCAGACTGTCTCCTCATCCCCACGAGGGCTCATTAACTAGGCTTAAAGTGTAACTCATTTCCAAAAGCATGTATGCTTTGACAGTGATTTCAAAGATCAGAAACCATTTAGAAACCAAAGGAATGCAAGCCTGCATATTGATTACAAGATTTAGATTGAAAAACAAACAAACAAACCACAGTAACATGCACTAACACTGAATAATCTTAAACCTACAAAACTAACAATTTATAGTTAATCCGTGATGATAAAGGAGGACCAAACTCTGTACCAAGGGCAATGAGAGTGAAGGAAGGATCAGCTGGACTTCCATGTATTTCTGGAGCTGGATTGCTAATTGGCTTGTGTGTGAGCTTCTGTGTTTTAGGTAAGCTAACAGGTAAGCTTATGTGAACCTAGCCCATCTTCCTGCTTTTGGACAGGCCAGAAAGATGAGCTAAATTCCATTTTTTAATTTCAGTAGAGAAGGATATTTGAGAGCCTGCTTCGCAAGTTTACAGACTCTTTTTTTTTTTTTTTTTTTTTTTAAATTTATTTGGCTGTGCCGGGTCTTAGTTGCGGCATGTGGGATCTAGTTCCCTGACCAGGGATTGAACCCGGGCCTCCTGCATTGTGAGTGCGGAGTCTTAGCCACTGGACCACCAGGGAAGTCCCAAGTTTACGGATTCTTTTCTTGCAGTTAATTTTAGGCCATATCTTTTGTAAGTTTCTCATGTTTTACTTTAAGGCAGGTTATTACTCTGCTTTACTAGTAAAGGAGAATAGCAAGCCTGTTAGTGCATGAGGGTCATCCTCCTTTTGCTACCCTGAGATGTGATGCCTGGAAAACCTCCATGTGCTTTGTTACAGTTGGTACCTCTCTTCCCCACCTCAGCCCCACCACCTTTTCTTTGCCTCACGTCACACTCCAGCATCCCAGGTAGAACCCCAGGGGCAAAACACAGATGAAATTCCATCCCAAAGCTGCACTGGTCCCAGAACTGGTCCATGAGCTGCTGCCCCATCAAAGGTGTGAAGATCTCCTAACACGGCAGCTGATTTATCTCAGTATATGTTAAGAAACAGAGGAGGGTATTGGTTTTGATTTTTGTATAGTTTTGTACACACATAAATTTAAAGAATCATGAAACAGGAAAATATATAGATTATCCATAAAAAGAATTAAAATATTAGATTCTGAAAGTAATAAAAGTAGATTCTAGCCTTCAGGGGCTAAAAAATCAGCAGCAAAGATTCAGATGATACGATTGTTCTGACTTAATATAATCTCTCTACATATTTAGATTTCAAGATAGTGTAATTGTCCATAAACTCACTATCTAGGTATTAGTAATAAAGACTTGGTAACGTAGTAATTACAGGAATGTATATTAAAAATTTTACATAGGAAATTAAAACGAACCAATCATTGACATGACACGACTAATTTTCATGTTTTGTTCCAGTCATTTCTAGTTTATATTCTGACAGTTCTACAAACTTCCTATTGTAAAACAGTAAAACATACCTAACTATTTAGATTGGAGTTACAAGATATAGGCCTGATAGAAGTATTAATTTCATGTAATTTAGAACATGAAGAAGTAATATCTTTATTATTTACTTGTCTTTACAGAAAAGTGATTGTCTTTACCTTTCATTACCTTTCAATATAAGCAAGGAAAAGACAAATAAAAACAAAACAGAATTTTTAAAGTTGCATACTTTGCTTGCCCAAACTATACATTATGTGTGTGTATATTTATATATTCTTAAATAATTTTTAAAAGTTACTTATATATATATGAGCAACTTTAAAAGTAATTTATATTTTAAAAATAATAATAATATAAAATAAGTAGATATTTATATAAATAATTTAAAAGTTCTGCAGATTAAATAAACCTATTAGTTATACAGCAATAAATAACACTACTGGGCAAATGTAACAAAATTGTCCATTTAGGACTGTTTGCGGTTTCCATGGGTGACAGTCTACTGTTTGCCTTCTACTCTTTCAAAGAAGGAATTATCCCATAAATCTACACATAAATATTGGTTTGCCTCACCCAGTACTTGAATGGTTTATGAATTTAAAGTTTCTTGCCCTGAATTTTAAGGATCGGAAGTTCACCAAGTTTTTAAGCATATTTCTGATTTTTGCCCCCAATTTTCAAGCTTTGGAAATGACTCTTTTGTTCTAGGAAGTGTTGTCCCAGGCACCTCTTACTCTACACAATGCTAACTTTTCCATAGAAAAGCTGATATGACAGTGATTAAAGAAATAAGATGTCTGTATATATGTACCACATCTTGAACGAAATTGTGCCATTTGCAGAGACGTGGATGGACCTAGAGACTGTAATGCAGAGTGAAGTAAGTCAGAAAGAGAAAAACAAATATCGTATACTATCGCTTATATGAAGAATCTAGAAAAATGATACAGATGAACTTATTTGCAAAGCAGATATAGAGACACAGACATAGAGAACACACTTATGGTAACCGAGGGGGGAAGGGAGGGTAGGATGAACTGGGAGATTGGGATTGACATATACACACTACTAGGCATGAAAGAGATAACTAATGAGAACTTACTGTATAGCACAGGGAGCTCTACTCGATGCTCTGTGATGACCTAAATGGAAAGGAACTCCAAAAAAGAGGGGATATATGTATACATATAGCTGATTCACTTTGCTGTACAGCAGAAACTAGCACAACATTGTAAAGCAACTATACTCCGATAGAAATTAATTATAAAAAAGAAGAAATAAAGTGTCTCCATAATTTGAATTTTACCTGATGGTGAATTCAATGGCAGAATTATGGAGGGTGTTGAGGGTGTTTATGATTAACTAGGCTTATTGTCATAAAGACAGTGAGAGCCTGCTTTCAGTATATCTTTGAGTTTGACGTGGCATGATTCCAAATCTGGCTTTACTCACATCCTGTATTTCCAAACAGATTGAACACTAACTGTGCAGTTGAACTGCTGAAGAAATCATTACTGAGGTATTTTTAAATGCACTTCCACCCTTAAGTAGAAGCTGAAAACAAAAGATAGAAGAGATGTATATTTTAAGCAATAAAGGCTCAAGTGTGAGCAAAGAGGGTTACAAAGAGGAAAACAACATTGGATGCAACTTTTCACTTCTTGTATTGACTTTGTTAGTGATGCCCTTTTGGATCTGTAGTCTAAGGGCAGCCTCTCAATTTATCTATGTGAAATATTAAAAGCAGGAAGAAAAACATTATTTTCCATTTTCTTTCCTTCGTAGGAAATAGACAACAGTTTCAACTGCTCAGACCTGAACGAATTTGGTGCATCCCAAGGCAGAAGTGAGAGCACAGAAGAGGTAGAGAGGGTGATAGAAATTAGACAGGACTCTGAGATATTCCCATGCAACTTTGTGAAATCACAGAGCATTTGTAGCATCCCTCTTTCAGGGTGGACACATGCACACAAAATTTTCCAGAGAAACCTGCACTCTTGAGATTTATCTTTAACAGGGCTTTCTATTAGCATAGATTGGTGAAATTGCCACCAAGGTGGAGGAAAGGGTGCCCTGGGAAACGGCCTCAGTTTGGTCCCACATCAAGGCTGGGATGTACCAGTGTGAAAAGGAAAATCATTCCTGAGTATATTTCCTTCATTGCTTTGACTCTTTGCCTACTGCATATTGGCCCTCTGGCTTTTGTAGTAAGAGTCAAAAAGCAGAGATTCAGTTGAATCCTGTTGACCAGAGGAAATCATGATATAAACATAAACGGCCAGTTGTGCTGTTTATTTCTTGTTTTGCAACCAATATAAAATATTAGGGACTTCCCTGGTGGCGCAGTGGTTAAGAATCCACCTGCCAGTGCAGGGGACAAGGGTTTGAGCCCTGGTCCGGGGAAGATCCCACATGCCGCAGAGCACCTAAGCCTGTGCGCCACAACTACTGAGCCTACGCTCTAGAGCCCGCGAGCCATAACTACTGAGCCCTCGTGCCACAACTACTGAAGCCCGCGCGCCTAGAGCCCGTGCTCCGCAACGAGAGAGGCCATTGCAGTGAGAAGCCCACGCACTGCAACAAAGAGTAGCCCCCGTTCGCTGCAACTAGAGAAAGCCCACGGACAGCAAGGAAGACCCAATGCAGCCAAAAATAAATAAATAAAAGAAAAATATTTTAAAAATTAAAATAAAATATTACATTTCCCTATGTTAAATATATATATATCTAACATATATGTGTGTGTACACACACACACACATACACACACACACACACATATATAGTGTTGAAATGATTCCTCAATTTTTAAGCTACTACAAAAATAGCTGGGAAAAAGCTGCCGTCAGTATGCTGCTAAAATAAACCATGAACTGTCTTCTCAAAGTACAGAACTAGATAAATGGGACATAGCAGAGTTGTCTTTCTGTGATTTTGAATTCTAGGTGTTTGACGGCAGGATAATATTAAGGCAGATTTTATTGCTTTAAAGGGAAGTTCATCTGCATGATCCGTTAATAATCACAAGCAAGAGGCCAGGAAAGTGAAAAAGTAGCTTTCAAATATTTTCCGTGAGTGTTTTCACAGCACGGTAGAGATTTATTTTCTGCCACTGTACAGTGACCACAGCCAGGCCCCGAGGAAAGTGATCTCCCTTGGGGTTGTCTGCAGTGTGCACTTTGACCTCCTCCTCTTGGCCCAGGTTAGTCCAGACATTTCAACAGCTTGACTAAGCCTCATCACCAGTCAGCTGCCAAGTTCAGCGGCTGCCAGGATCACTAGCTGCTTTTTAAGTACACCTGTTGCCAGCACTGTGTATGAGTCAAGAAGGCTAGACCTTTCTGGTCTATCCCACTGGCTAGGATCTCTTTCAAAGGAGAATTATTTTTAATATGACTTCATCATTCTTCATCAGGAAAACATTTTTTTTTTTTTAGCAAGCTTCTCTCCTTACAGAGAAGTTGCATTGACCCTGAATTGCTATGGTACATCAGGTCTGGGTTAACCTACAGATAAAAAATGGTTTTGATAATCAGTACTGCCTCTACTTTGTATTTTTCATTGTGTGGGCCAGCAAAGCTACATGAATAACAAAACATGTAGATAGGGTATAAACTGAAAGGTTTTTTTTTTTTTTTTTACATCTTCATTGGAGTATAATTGCTTTACAATGGTGTGTTAGTTTCTGCTTTCTAACAAAGTGAATCAGTTATACATATACATATGTTCCCATATCTCTTCCCTCTTCCGTCTCCCTCCCTCCCACATTCCCCATCCCACCCCTCTAGGTGGTCACAAAGCACAGAGCTGATCTCGCTGTGCTGTGCGGCTGCTTCCCACCAGCTATATATTTTACACTTGGTAGTGTATATATGTCCATGCCTCTCTCTCGCTTTGTCACAGCTTACCCTTCCCCCTCCCCATATCCTCAAGTCCATTCTCTAGTAGGTCTGTGTCTTTATTCCTGTCTTACCCCTAGGTTCTTCATTTTTTTTTCTTAAATTCCATATATATGTGTTAGCATTAACTTCACCGTAAATGGTACTTGATTATGACACTTAAAACCTTTCATATATAATAACACATAAGTTATTATAAGAAGTTAATCTGATAGTTAATGGTGAGTATTGCATGGTAATTAGGTATAAACACTAAGTAGCACGTATAAAGGACTGTAATTAGTGCATTTCAGGGAGCCAGGCAAGCATTTTTGAAGCAAGCTTGGTGGAGAGATGAATAGAAAAGCAGTTAAAGCTGGACTCTGCTCTAATGATCCCTGGGACCAGAGGAGCCTCTTTGGCCAGAACTCTCTGCTTTTCCATGAGCATTTGCTCTAGGCCAGGGGCCCAGGGCAAGGGGACAACCTTCCCTATCAGCACAGAGGTGATGAAAAGTCATAGATAGAAAGTGCATTGGATTTGGAGAGTCTTCACAACTTCTGAAACACTGTACACTATCTAGCTGTAGCTTTGCAGCCTTTTAAGGTGAAGAAACAGGACACATAGGGATGTTTTCAACACTCTGGGCATCATTTAGCCATGATAGGATACTTCTAGGGCTTCATGAGCTCTGTTTTGATCCATTTCCCTATCAGTCACTGTTCATGAGGGATATGTGTTTTCCTCATACCAATGAAATGTCTGGTCCGTATCCGAATGTGTACTTCATTTAATTAAGCCTGTTTTATTGATTATCTATCTATCTATTGACCTATGTACATTTCTAAAAGGTGGTACAAAGGATAGTTTTTAAAAACCTTAACCAGGGTGAAGTGTCTTCATCCTGGGAATATCTGGTTATTTTTCCTGCTGGGTATGCCTGTGTATAACTCAAATGACACTGTCCTTACTTGACTGATTTTGATTTGGTGGGACTCGACAGAGCAACCTGGTTCAGACGCCAAATCATTGGCTTCATTCTTGCCCACTTTCCTACCCCAAGTTCAGTTCATCGTTAACTCTTGTTGGCTGTATCTTAATATATCTGGGAAATATATATATCCCAGAAATATATCTGGGATCTGACCATTCTTATCACCTCCACTGTTAGCACGACAATTTAAGTCATCAATATCTTTTACCTGATTGTTATACTAGTCTTTAAACTGTTTGACTAGTTTCTACCCTGGAATCTGTTCTCCACAGCAGAGCTATTCTCTGCAAACCCAAAGTCGATTTGGTCACCCTTCAATGGCTCTCCATTCATACCCTGCTTTATTTTTTAATGAATCACCGTTTGACATAGTATGCATTTATTGGCTTATTACATTATTATTACCTTTTCTACAATATGAGGTCCATGAGAGCAGGGACTTTGTGTCTTGGTAAGGGTTGTATCTTTATTCCTTAGAACAGTGTCTAGCAGGTTTATTAACACTTTATTAACCACTGAAGTCAACATTTACTATTGAGATTTTGAATTATTTTCATTCTAAAAATAAACTTTCCAAATCTTAATTCCATGGCTTTAACATTTTAAGCATTTGAGCTATAATCTACTCATTCTTAGCTCGAATCCCTTTGGTTGGGAAGCCAAACTAGAGAACGGACCTAGGAGTAATAGCAACTCCTTAATGAGCACTTCTATGCCAGGCTCTTGTGCTTCAGCATTTTGCTGTATCTCATTTAATTCTAGCCTAGTTCTAGAGACAGGTAGTATTACTATTCTCCTTTCACATTTAAAGAGACTGAGACATGGGAGAGATGAAATAACATAATACTCAGAGTTAATAACCCCTGAGCTGAGATTACAATCAAGGTGTGGTTGACTCTATACTGCCTTCTAGCCGTGTCCTCCGGTAACGCGTGTCAGGTTATTGAAGTAGAGAAGCGGCTGAATTCAAAGCATTCTTTTTGCAGTTCCATGTACTAGGGTTCTGGGATATAACAAATGTCCCTCCATCCCCCAAAGACTCTTAGGGACCAAACCAGGTAGTTCCGCTTTCAGGAATGTCCTAAAAGCCACTGTCCTCTAAGCTGGGTCTCTTACTTTAATGTAAGTTTCTCAAGCGCAGAGGCAGTTACATCACCTAGGAAAAGACGATGGGATCAAAACGCTATGATTCAGAAGAAGAAAGCGTTGTCACCAATTCGGCTGACCGCTTGCAAATAGGGCACTTAAACATAAAGTTCTCAAAAAGCAGCCGACCCCCGGCTTGGAGGGAAGTTGGCGGAAAGAGGGGAATAGGCTTCGGCCTGACCACAGGAGGGCTTCCCCAGACCCGCCCGGGCTCCAGCGCGTAAGTGGAGGTGTCCTTCCGCGGAGACCAGTGGATGCCTCGTGCGGCCAGAGCAGGGCTCGGGGGCGGGGCTCGGCGTGGGGGCGGTGCCGACGCCCGCTCCGCCCCCTCCTCGGGGATGCTGGGATGTTTACACTCCTGACAGCAGCGGCCGCTGGAGGAGGAGCGGGAGTCTTGGGAGGATGGGCCACTGCTAAGCTCGCGGTCCGGACGCGCCTCGCCGTGCACAGGGTGGGTCCCCGTGCCTGCAGCGTCCGCGGGGGCGGTGCGGCGGGAGGTGGCCAGCGCTCCGGGCCTAGCAGCCACAGCCCCCGGCCCAGCGGGCCTGTGCGCGGCACCGCCTGGCCGAGCCGCCCGCCCGCCCCGGGTCCTTCGCCGGCCGGAGAACGGAGAGCTACCCGCTTCTTGGTGAGTCGCCGCCGGGGTCTCTGGCGCGCGGGCCGGGGCCCCGCCGGCTGGGGCCGCCTGCGGGAGCCAGGCGGGAGGGGAGGTAGGTCAGGCTCGCGCGCGGCGGCCTCGGGACCCCGCCAGGGGGAGAGGAGGCTGTGCGGGGCGCGCGGACGAGCGGGCGGGGGCTTTGGTCCGGTTGTGGGCGGTGGCGAGAGCCTCGTGCCCCGTGCGGCTCGGGCGTCCGAGGCCGCCGCCGTAACTAAGAAACTCCGTGGCCACGGCTGCGGCGCAACAGGTCTCGGTTCGGGGACCCGAGGAACTTGGTGAAGTTCCGCCTCCCGCCGCACGCTCATTGGCGGCGGCGGTTATTTATTCCACGCGGATTGGTTGGGTTCAGCTGTCAGCCGTCAGCCGGACTGGGCAGAGCGAACTTCTGAGGAGAGGTGGGTGGTGGGAGCCTTGCAGACCGGCCTTGAGAAGTGCGGGGAGGGTGACCGGCCTGTTGGAGAAGGAGCTTTCCTGGGGCTCTGTCAGGACTAGGAAGCGTCAGGGAGAGGGATTGCAAGGCAATAGCGAACATTGGTGGTGATAGTGGCAATGGAAAAGAAATAAAAACATTGAACACTGAGGCCCAAGCCAGAGAGGTGAAGGGAAGCGCAGAGGAGAAAGGAGAAAAGTAAGAAGACCACATTGCCCCAGGAAAGGGTCAGGAATCGAATACAACCTAGAGGAAGGGTCCTACAGTGAGATTTAAGAATCCCTGTTACCTCTTTCCTATATACTGTAGGCCTTGGGAGATGATGTTTCAAACAGGTGAATCTTGTTCTTGCACAGCTGTAGGCCTTGTTAGGGATAGATACTAAAAATATACTTATTTTACAGTAAGATATGTTTCCATCCTTGAGCCTTGTTGGTGATGGAATTGAAAGTCAGAAACATTGCAGAAGTGGAATGATTTTTCCCCTCCTTTGAGGCTACTCATCTTAAGGATGCAGTTGAAACGATCAGATGCCTATGGTTTGTAGAGCATTGTGTACCCGTTGTAATTAGAACCACTGTTTCTAATTCCTTCTCCAAGGAATTTGCAGTTTCAAGGAGTATGCACACTCCCAGCAGGCTACAGCAGAGTGTCTCGCCAGGTTGCATTACAGAATAAAGTACAGAATGTGTGTGTGAGACCCATCTGTTCTGTTTAGGAGCTTGAGCTGCTCCGGGTGTGGTCGGAGAATGGCATAGTACTTTCACTCAAAAAGTTTATGGTACGTTTGGGACTATCAGACAAACACTGAAAGGGTGAATAGTTAGACAAGAGATACAATTAACTCTGTAATGCTTTGTGGCAACTCTTGCTGAATTGATGCCGAGTATTCTTGTCTGTAACGCTTGATGAAGGCCAGTGCCCCCAAAACGGTTAACATAAAGCGTAAGCAATTTCACTTCCAGACGAAGGGATCCCTCGCTACCGTCGAGGAGATCCAGTCCACAGGTTGCTTCGCTCCTAAAACCGCAGCATCCTTCAGCTTGGCCCTGGACTAGGTGGGAGCTTGCTGGGGTGGGGGAGAGATGTTGGAGCTTTGAAAAACTTTGCGTCTCGGAGGCGTCAAAGGGGTAGAAACTATGGGGACGGCGGGAGGAGGGCGGCGAAACTAAAAGGCTAAGGCACCCCTAGTGGAAGCTGGTTGCTTTCCCGGGGTCTGGGGCAGCCCGGGCGGGACCTTGCAAGACGCGCGGTCCTGAGATTCGGCTCTCGAGCAGGAGGCCCCGCCCCCTTCAGACTGACGGCCTCCACAGCCAATGCGCGGTGAGGACGGCGCTGCTCCCGCTGGAGGGCGGGCACTTGCCCCAGCCCCGGGGGCTCAAGGTGGGGGGCTGCGTGTGGGATAAACGGGCAAGATAAGGGGAGGTTGTGAGGTAAACACGCAAAACGAGGAGGGGGGGCTTGTAAGAGAAACGCGTAAAACGAGGAGGGGGCTTCTGAGAGAAACGCGTGAAATGAGGAGGGGGCTTGTGAGAGAAACGCGTAAAACGAGGAGGGGGCTTCTGAGAGAAACGCGTGAAATGAGGAGGGGGCTTGTGAGAGAAACGCGTAAAACGAGGAGGGGGCTTGTGAGATGGGGGGGCGTGTGAGGTAAACGGGCAGTGTAAGGGGAGGTTGTGAGAGAAACAGGCGTAAAATGAGGAGCGCGCAGCGGCAGGTTCCTAGGACCCCGTGGTGCTCGTCTCAAGATTCAGCCGCGCTTTGGACCCACCGGTTGGTGTGACTAATGGAGGGGAGGAGGGGCTCTCACAAGCCCCCTCCTCATTTTACGCGTTTCTCTCACAAGCCGCCTCCTCGTTCTTTGAAATTATCTGAAAATGAGAACCAAGAAATGTCAGAATCCCAATCCTTAAGCGTTTTAACAATTACTTGGGACTCTTTCCACAGTTAAAAAAATTTTTTTTTCACTTAAAAAAGTAAAGACCGTCCCTGGAATGCAGACTCATTTCCTAGTTTGCACTGCTGTGCTGCTCGGGGTCGTTGACTCGGGTCACACCTGCAGCGCCCTCCACGCCCTTTCCCACTCACACATTGTCCTGGCCGGACAATTTCAAGAGCGCTTTTCCAGCCCCTAAAGCAGCACTTACTTCCAAGAATGAGGAAAGCACGCCTGGTATAATGGCCGCGTACTGGTGGGGAGGGGAGGTTTGAGGCCTCGGGTGTTAACCTACCCGAATAGTAAAACTCAGTTTTGTAGTTTCCACATGACCAGAACGCGGGTATAGTTTGTGCGCAGGAGTATCTGATCTCGTACTCCCCTCCCTTCATCTTTCTGGTGGTTGCAGTTGGCAGTGTGAGGCTCTGGTTTATTGCAAACATTTAACTATTTTCTTCCCGACTCCTGTGCATTTACTGAAATGTAGATTTCTTTTTCTTTTTTTTAACTTAAGTTAACTTAAGAAATCATTAGAGAGTTTTACGGTGTTTCTAGAACCAAAAACTGTTTTCCTTGGAACTGTCTGATGTTTTAAAATGTATCTTTCCAGTATTACTAGTGTAGCCACTGTTCAGGGCATCCGGAGAGGAGAGAATAACGATTACTTAATGCAGTTTTGGAAAAGAAGTTGTTTAATTAGGTAATAGGTCCCCAAAATTCCTTTCAGGTTTTTTTTTTTTTTTTTTAAACAGGCTTTGGTGTTTAAAAAATGTGCAGGGCAGCTGCATAAAGCAATACACTGTCCACATTCCTGGTTTCATTCAAGTTAATATATTTGTCCCTTCAAATATTTGCTCAAGAGTTATGTGGGTAGGTGTTTTAGTACATCATTCATAAAACATGGCAGCAAACTTAGCATAATACTAAGGGTGTTTTGGAAATGACATGTATGATTAATGTTTGCTCTGAATTGCCTTACCAGCAATTATTTTATCAGCATTTCTATAAATGTATAACAAGATGTTTTAAGAAGCATTTCTTCATACTTTCGAATGTTTCAATTCATTTCTTCCTCCTTTCAATTTTATAGGGAATTTATATAATTGTAATCAAATATATTTATTTGCAGGATATAACGACAGCTGAAAAAGTTTGAACTTATACATAGAACTAATGTAGAACCATTCATTTTTAGAGTTATAAAACCTCTAAACTGCTGATTCCTCTTTTGGTGATTAATAGTTTGATTATCCCTGTGTATTATATATCTTTACAGAATAAGGAAAACACTTAGAGAATATATTTCATGGTTTTTAGTGAGCAGTGGAAATGAGAAGGACAGATAAATGGTCTTGAAGCATTCCTTAATTTTTTTGAGCAGGATAACTTCTTTTTTTTAACTTTTGTTAAAATAACAGCTGTCATACTATGTATATAACGAGCCGATACAATGAGCTATTTGCTAATAGCTATCCAAATTGTTAATCGGAATAGTGTGTAACTGAATGGAAGTTATTTAATTGGTCTATCAAATTTTAGAAATTTATATGTCTTCTGTTACTTAATGGAAATAGACCTTTCTGTAAATCTTGCCATTGGTCTTCTACTGCTGATCAGTAAAGGCAGTTTTTTCCATACCAGGTTGCTTTTCTAGAGAACAGGGGTTTGCAGACTTTCTCTCTAAAGGATGAGAGAGTAAATATTTCTGGCCTTGTGAGCCATATGGTCTCTGTGACAGCTACTGCCACTGTAGCTGTGGACATACCTGAACAGGTGGGTGTGGCTGTGTCCCAGTAAAACTTTGTTTATACAGTCAGGCTGGAGGCCCAGTCCCGCCCTAGAAGGTAATACCAAGGGTCGAAACCTGATTCTAGGATGGATGTTTGGGCTGACAGGGATTTTCCACAGCACTGTGTTCGCCTTTTCTGGTCCTTTGATCCCTTATGACGTTCTCTTGATCTTCCCCAGTCCTCTCAGAATAACGCCCAGTTATTCATTGCCAAATTTTGTGTTTAATCTCAGAGCCCTCATAAATATATCAGCCTCTTTCAGATTTATTCACCTGTTCAGGGATTTCTGTCATTCTTTGCCTTGGGGGGGGGGATCCCACACCCATCCTGTGATGTTGAATGGATTTGCCCTCTCTCCACTTCCTTCTTGTTGCTAAGCCAAGATGGACTCTGATGTCAGACATTTTTCTTTGCTTGATTGACCTTGATAGCCCTAGAAGGAATGTGCTTTGCTGTGTTTCTTTAACTAGTAGTTTTCGTCCTAAGTCGACTGGAGTGACTGCTTTTTCCGCTGTTAGAGAGAATTTCTGGCATGAGCGAGAGGGTGCACAGATTTTTTTTTCTTGTTAGAAAAATTGACTAAGCCTTGTTTTTCTTTTTCTTGGCATTCTAATTTAATCATTTTATTAAGCTTTTTATTTATTAAGTCTTTTACAAAATACTTTTTTTCCAGTAAAAAAAAAAAAAAATCTAAAAAGGGCCTGCATTTGTAAGGAGAGGCTGTAGTCACAGGCGTTTGTGGCCTGGGGGTACTTGCGGGGTACCTGACTCTTTGCTTTCAGTAGAGTTAGCTGTGGCTGATCTGGTTGAAGCTGCTGAGAAGCGGTTGAATGGAATGGAAAAGGCAACAGTTTTGAGCTTACACAGAAGGATTTCCCAGTCCTAGCCAGGAGTGGGTTCTGGGTGGGCCGAAATATTGACCCCTTGGGGCGGGGCCTGGGGCTTCAGAGCTTCCGGGCTAGATGCCAGCAGCTGCTACCAGCCTCTTCTCTTTGTGTGACTTGCTGCACAAATATCATTTTCTGTGTTTACCATGATGTGAAAAAGACTAAGGCCCAGGCTTCTCTCCTACTCTCTGACCTTGCTTGAGTTACTTGATTTGTTCAGACCGTAGTTTTCTCAGCTCAGGTCACATTGCTTTGAGGAGTAAATGACAACACCTTTGTAGAAGGAGGGTAGTAGGCTCAGTGAGTGTTAGTTTCATTTCACCTCTTTCTCTGTTCTTAGGACGTTTTGTGGTGGGAAACACACGTCTTCTCAGTTTCTTCTGATGGCAGGCCCTGCTGCCCAGCTTTATCTGAAGAGGCTCCTACCCAGCTCTGCTGCCATTTCTACTTTCTCTGCCTTAATTATTCTTCCCTTTTGCCCTGTGATTCCCATATTTATAATTTAATTGTTCCCAGCACGAATTAATGTTTTTACTAAACTTTGCGGGGAGAGGGCAGTCATCCTTAGTTCCTCAGGTAGTAAAAGCCACAAGAGGCTTGGGGGTTATAGTTTGGACAACAAAAAAAATGAGAGTTGCAGAAAGATACTTAAATACTGATTCAAAAATGGAAAAAATTAAAATATTCTTTCTAGTGTGCTTCCAATTCTGTTTTTTTTATTGTTAAGATATTTTTCTCATATTCTCATACTTAACTGGCAAATTACTCTAATTTTTTTGTGCTTGTAAGCATAGCAAAGCCACATATCCTCTATATATTATGATTGGAAAAATGGAACAGTTAGACATGTTTATGAAAAATTGTTATACCTCTAAAATGTAAGGAGTTGCCAGTCTTCCATTGCCTTTTATATCTGTTGAACCCTATAGTAAAATAATGGGATATGTTTGCATACTGTCATAAAGATACCCAGAACTGGACAATAGGTAATTTATTTCAGGCAAATAGCTTGTCCTTATTTCAAATAGTTTAATTCTAAGCATGGTTTGTTATTTAACAAGTACAGGTAAATTGAAAGACATTATACAAGAAGAATGTTTATTGATGGATTGATTTTATAGGAATAAATTGATGTTCATTCTCAATTTTTTATGGTAACCTACAAATTCACTTCTTTTGTGTGTGTGTGTGTGTGTGTGTGTGTGTGTGTGTTTTAACAGTCTTTGGTATTTAGACACATTTAGAAGAGCATAGTAGCAGGTGAGGTATTCAGTGAAAAATGGCATTTTTTTAAACATTTTTAATATATACCTAAAATAAAGTTTTAATGAAGTTTCTACATTTGATAAATATTTTGGTTGTTGAATGGCATATTGTTTTCAACTTCACTTTGTCATTTTGTGACCTAGAGTGTTCAAAGTATCAGCTGTTGATGAAGAGTTGTATTTTATTAGGCGCTTCTCCCACTGCTCTTCTAATCATTCTCATCGTTCTCTCCCTCTCTCTTTTAAGTAGGAAGGAATTTATTACACCATGTTTAATAGTATTTGGTGGCTGGGAGGGAGTCTGAGCTTCTAGCAAAGTTTCCCGATACTGGGCCACCAAGGGAGTTGCTGCCTCTTTCGTGATCAGAAAGCCACCAGCCTGGGACTACACAGCCACTGCTCACCATGGCGCTGCTATTCTGGGGGCCCTTGACTGCTACGGTCCAGGTGATGGATGCTCTGGGTTCGGTACTTAACACCTCCTGTATTAGTTTCCCAGGGCTGCCCCAACAAATTACCACAAACTGGGTGGCTTAAAACAACAGGTGTTTACGCTCACAGTTCTGAAGGTCAGAAGTCAGAAATCAAATTGTCCACAGGGCTGTGCTCTCCGTGCAGGCTCTTGGGAGAACATGCCCCATGCCGTTCTCTCAGCCTCTGTGCTGGCGGCCGTCCTGGACGCTCCTTGGCTGATAGATGCGCCACTCCAGTCTCTGCCTGTGTCATGTGGCCTTCTTCATGTGTCTCCTCCTCCTCCTCTTAAAAGCGCACCAGTCTTACTTGTTTAGGGTCACCTGATGACCTCATCTTTACTTCTATTCACTTACACTTAAAATTTAACAAGCAAAATCTGTACTTTTTTTTTTCCCCTCCCAGATTCTTCACCACACAAAAGATTTTTAAGATTTCTGGTCTTTCTGTTCTGAACACAATATTTTAAGGTTGTACAGAGATTGTACCTGAGAGATAAAGGTACCCAGGTTATCCTGTACATATGTCATCTGCAGTTTGTATTTTATACTACCATAGAACAGCTGTTCCAAAATCAACTTTTCCATTCACCATTCTTTTGTAGTTTCCCTTAGGAGACCTTAAGTCCATAATTCACTAAATCAAATACTTTCAGAACTGGAAGGAAACTTATAAATTGTCTAAACTGGCCTTTTCATTTAATGTGAGAATAAACTGAAACTCAAGGATGTGAATTTGCTAATCCACATTCCACTAGATTCCTTAATAGTCCATATTGCCTTGTGTGTTACCTTTGTCATGCTCTTGGTAGTAGGCATGGTGTTTCGTTTTCACTTGCTTGAATTAGCAGTCTTGTTGCATTCACAGTACGTGCTCAAAAAAAGACTTGAGGATAGAGTGCCATTGCACCTCTGATTGCCCATATCAGGGCCTCGATTCAAGTCAGCAGGTATTTGAGAGCCCAGCTGTGTAGTGGGGAAGTATTTCTGTTGCCTCTGGCACGAGGAACGTTAGGGTATGTTGCTGTGTCCTTACTGTGAAATAGGATCAAAGAGGAAGTTCCCGTTACGGAGGCCAGTTCTAGGAAGCAGTCCTTAGTTAGAGGTGGTAGATAGGTAGTAAAGGCCAGAAAGCTCCTGGGTGATCACAGGCTTGTTTGGTCAGTATTTCCTAAATAACACATTTCATTATATTAGATACCTTGATTCATGAGGGCCAGGCTTCATTGTTTGTTTGTCATTTTGCTGTATTGACAATCACTTACGTGTCCTTGTTGCTTCTTGCACAGTGTGTATGACTGAAATGTTTGTTAACCCCACTGACCAGTTTCTCCCTTTAATTTCTTCTTTTGCCATGATTCAGAGATCATGATGGGCTGTTTCCTTTTTCTCTGTAGCCATGCCTCTCTCTTAAGTTGGTTCTCATTTGTTTATTATATGTGTTCCCTGTTTCAGTGAAAATCCTATCTTACAAAGCAGTTATTAGAGATTAATCAAATCAATCCTAAAGGATTTGTCTTATGATTCCTTGAAATAGTTATATCTATTTGTACATTGAAAATAATTTTTAGAAAACTTGTATAGCTGTTCAAGAATACATAGTGACCTTCTTGCCATCACCGTGGTAGGCTGTATTTTCAAAGCATTTGTCCTATTACTGTGTTTCTCAAACTATGGTCCTCAGAATGCCTGTGTCAGAGACACTGATTTGGTAAGTACAAGCACTGGCGTTTAAAAGCAAGTACCCCAGATGGTTGTTATACACAGATTGGAAAGCTCCTGGTCTCTGATGCAGTGCAAGTGATTTTAATGGAGGTGTTCCACAGGCAACAGTAAGAAATGCCACATGGCCCTTTTAAAAAAGATTTTTTCATTTAAAAAATTATTTATGAAGGAAGTCCATCCCTACTGCTACCATCATTTCTCGCTGAGGCTGTGTAGCCCTTGGAGTAGTTCACACTTAGTAATCAGACCCTTCTAGCATATGTAGCCAATGTCTCAGCTCAACTGGTGGCCAGGTATTACTGAAATCAGTGTTATAAATCAATTAAAATAAATTAGATAAATACATATAACTGTAAATAAGAATTGAGTAATAATAGAAGAGAAAATTCCACTTCAAACTAGTGAGAGAAAATAGTACATCTAAGTGTTAATTTTAGTTCTGTCCCAACCAAACGGTCCCTCTTGAGTGTACTGCTTGTGCTGTGTGCTGTTCTCACCATTTTTGGCATTTTTAGGGTATTTTTCTCAGCTGGGTGTGAAGGCTTACCACTTCCCTTACCTCGGGATGGTTTGCATTTTGCTTAAGGGCAAAGCCCTTAGCCTGGCAGCAGAGATTTTGCCTCCAGGCCCCAAGGCCCGAGCTCTACCTGCAGTTCCCTGTCTCGCTCCTGGGCTTGACTTTGCCAGGCTCTCCTGTCCTGCTTATCTGGCCGAGCTGGAAAGTGTTTGGGAACAGAGTGATGACAGCGTGATGACTAACCTGTTCCTTTTTCCATCGATAACAAGGAGCTGGTTCTCGAGTCCTTTCTAGCTGCCCTCCTTGTCCCAGATACAGGCCTTAACATGTAAGTTATGTTCTTTACTTAAGCAAGCCTACGTGGCCATTTTAAAACTACTTTCTATCAGTGATTTTTTGTTTACCTTTTTCTTTAATTAATTTGGAGTGTATCCATAAATTCAGGCCCTTTTTGTTTATCACCATTTCTACACCCACCTTAAAGAAATATATATTTATACACATATGCATATGTAGATCATAAATAATGTAAGAAGAGACAGCTTGACAAAGAAGGTTTTGAAGTCCTGGATTGAGTCCAGGTTCATTTTTGTGTATTTTCAGAGGCCAAGCACAGGGTCTTAGGGTGAGTTAAATTAATATCCACAGAACTCAGTTTAAGAGTTGAGTGTCTGGCTTAGGGGAGAGATCACGGGGAGTGTGATTAATGGTTCAGTTAATAAAAAGGAGCCTGGGCTGCAACGATGTGCTCAGGTTGCCAGGGCGCCCTGTCTCCCGGGCTGTGGTCCCTGCAGGGCACGCTACAGTTCCTAGGCCTTTTTTGTTCACAAGATGGGTTGTCAGCCTCTGAATGGCAGTGTTTCCAGAGTAAGACCCAAATGAACATCCATTTTTCTTCATTGTGAAGTTTGTGGGGTATTTGCATATGCATCTTGAGACCCCTGGAAAGATGATCCAGTTGGCTGCACAGCATTTGATGTTAAGCTTAGTTTCAAATCAAGGCCAGCTTTCTCTGAATTTGGAAGGCATACTTGCCTGCAAGCAGAGGGGCAGGCCGTTTGCTCTCTGGAGAGCTGCATCAGCTGTAAGGGTGAGTCTGTGTCTCTTCCCTTTATGATCCTCCTTTTCCCATTTGTTGCTTTATTGTTCTCCTCACTTTCCTACTGGGTCCCACCAATTCACAGGTTGAAGAAAGAAATTTGGGGGTATTGGTAAGTAGCTCACAGTGAGTAGACAAATAATCTAAACAAAGATCTATCTTTATGCTTTTAAAACTCAGTTTTGATTAATTGCAGAAGATGGGAGACAGGCGTGAGCGGTATTGTCTGTATGATCACTCCTGGCTCACCCATTTTTAACAGCTCTATATCGGGACCTCTGTCTTCAGCCTCAACCCTGACCTGCCTTTCCAGATTCACTTCTTTATTCTCCCCCAGATGTTGGTCCCATCTGACAACTTACCATTTTTTGATAAATTTTGTACCCTTTCTGGTCTCTGCTTTATCTTTATGCTTTTCTAGCTGCTTTTAATTTCCATTTTTTTAAATACTTCAGCTGTTCAATCTCAGTGATTAAAAATCATCTTTATCCTTTAAGACTCTGCTCAAATGTTATACAAAAAGTACAAAGAAATCTTCCTTCTCCTTCTTTAGGCCTTTAGTGCTTATCGACTCTCCCTGTAGTTGTACTTGTCTTAGCTTCCTCCCTGGAATATATGCTTCTGGAAGGTGTGAATCATGTCCTGTACATATTTGTGTTTCCTGCAGGGCCTGGGACCATTCTTGTCAGAACTGGCCATTCAGGGAATGGCAGATGACTGCATCCCAGAGCCTGTGTGGAGCAGAAGGTCTGGGTAGATATGAGTAGTGAGAGAACGTCCAGGACAGTTGAGCAATTGATTTCAGGGAAGTATAGGGTGAATGGCAGACACAGGGGCCCACAGGGTGTGGTATGAGGGAGGTTTACTCTGTGAAATGGGTAAAGGTCTCACCTGGGCTTGGTGTCTGAACTCTGAATTTTTGAAAGATCTCAGAGTGGGGTGAGATGGGAACCAGGACTGGGAAAAAAACAGGAGTATATGCCAGACACGAAGTTGGTGGGGATGGAGAGGGGTGTGGGGTCAGGACAGAGACCAGTTGGGTGATTAGGTATAAACTAGAGGCTTGGGCAACAAGGAACAAAGTAAGAACTGAGCTCCTCTAATTAGGACATACATTGAAACAAGACCAGGAGTCAGATGACACTGATTTGAACCTGACTTATTACTAAGGTGTTCACCAAGTATCCTTCTGTTGCCCTTCCTTTGAGGCTAGCCCATTCCTAGTTCAAGGTAAGTGGTTTGGCTTTTCTGTAAAGGGGAAGGAACCTCTCTCTGCCCATAGAAGGTGCTTACTGTATATATTTGCCAAATGAATTCCATTATGATGTTCTAATAATCCCCTCATGGAGAAAATGTTGAACTAAGTTATTCCCTTCTTAGGAATAATTACTAATTTGAATTGATGGAAAATTATCATTTGATTTGTGTTCATCAAATGCTGACATAGTAAAAAGTTGTTCCACTTCAAAACAGATACGTTTTATTTAGTATCTTTTCATATTTTTAGTTGCTAGAAGTTTAAAAGAACAATCAAAATGTCAATAATTATTTTAAAAAACATTTAAAGGCCAAGCCAGATGGACCAGAAATACATTGTATATTCATGAACTCAAGAAGAGGTACCTAGGCAGTTAACCTGGGAAGGTACCACCTTATCAAAGGTCTTGAACACTGTGCTCAGAAGATCGACCCTGTCCTCTCCTGTGATGTGATTATAAAGAGTTCCTCGTACCTTTATGGTTTCAAGTTTTGTTTTTCATAGGGGTAAAAGCTGTAGTGCTTTGATACTTATTTGGTTCTTAGTTAATGGCAGGTCAGGAACTAGCATCAGAATAGAATCAAGGTTATTATAAAGGGGACCTCAGATATATTTGTTAAAAAAATGTATTAAGTTGAGTTTGGTTTATGAGATGTATGAAGAAATTTAGTTTATATTTGAAAATCCAGACTTAAGCGATCCTATACGATACTTTAAAATTACCAAGAAAAAGTAAGATTACCAAGAAGTGCTATTTCTTTCTTTCTTTTTTTAAAAAATAGATTCCCCGTTTAGCGTCCTCTAACTTTTTCCCCCTTTTAAAACTTAGGATTAAGTTAAATTTATTTGTTTGTCTATCTACCCGTTGATTCATTTTTTAAGGAAACAACCCCAACACCTTCTACCTGTTTCTAGGTAGGTTTTTCCCTTGTTTAAAATCCTTCAACTATTGTCTTGAATAATTTCCAATTCCTTAGTCTCCTAACTGCGGTTTGGGCGTTGGTGCTTGCTCTGCTGCGTCCTTAGCTCCTGTCTTCCTGCCCCGCTTGTGGTGGCCCCGCTCTCCCTGCGTCAGTCGGGACGTCCCCGTCCTCTGCCCGGCCAGCTCGCACAGTTCCTTCAGACGCACCTCGGTGTTTTCTCTTCAGGGCTGGCCTGGCTGCCAGGCTGCCTGGGCATCCTTCCTGTCAGCTCTTGTCCTGGCAGTCCCTGCCACGGCGTCTGGTGGAATACTTGTTTCCTGATATTGTAAAGTCTGTTTCTTTGTCTCCCCTATGAATAACTTGATGGGTTGGAATTGCCTCAGTGCTTTTTGTATTCCCAGCCACTGGTAGACACGTTGGCTGTGTTCAAAAAGTGGCTGAATGAGTTTTGGAGAAGATAAGAAAGCAAGCGGATGGGCGTCTGGGATGGGCCACAGTCACGGCAGAGGGTCTGGGTAGGTGATATTGTCCTTTATCTCCAGTTCCAGCACGTTTTTCTCCCTACCCCCGTCCCCCACCTTTGAGTAGCTGTGGCTGTTTATTGAAATGGGATGAAATAAAGACATTAGAGACTTCACTTTCTTGCAGATTCTTAGGATGTTTTATTTGTGTCCTGGTGTTTGCTGCCTCATTGAAGGCAGGGGTTTAGATGTCTTTGACTAAGCGTGAAGAGTTGATTCGTCTCTCTGTTACGTTTTCTAATTCTTTTGCAGTTGTGACTGTCTCTGTCCTCCTTCATAAGCAGAAGGAGTATGATCATGGGGGTCAGGAGGGCAAACCTTGTCTCATATGGTTTTGGAGGCCTTCTCAGAGCTCTGTGCAAAATACACTTACCGCTGGTCTGCCCTTGTCACTGCAGTGCCATGATGGCCTCCCACGCGGAGCACCATCCAATCAGTGACTGTCAGAAGGGCTCAGATCCCTCCAGTTGGCTTGGGAAGGGAAAGTTGAAATACTCCAAGATACAAGGAAATACAGGTTTTGCCCCAGTTTTAGATAAAGTTACCATAGTGCCTAGTGCTGAAGAGCAAAGGAGAAGAAACATTAACCAGATCAGTGTAGAGTTCAGAGCCCCGCTGTTTACGCCGAGAGTACAGAGCAGCTTCTTCGTTCTCATTCAGTGTGCATTTGTCAGAACGACCCAAGTTAAGAACAAACGTGGCTTCTTGGTGGGGCGGGGGTGTGGAGGGCCTCACTCACGTGGACCTTGGATGCCTGTGGGAGGCCCGCATGACCTGTCTAGTAGGTAGCTGGTGGTTGCATGTGGCTTGAACACTGCAGAGCAGTCCGGTTGGGGAGCAGCTCTGGGGTCATCAGTGTGGAAGGTGGAAGCAGGTGAGCATGTCTGGGGAAGGTGTGTCAGGGCCTGTCCAGCCTTCCTCACGTAAAAGGGCAGTTTCACTAAAAGGTAAGTAAATACTCAGTGAATCCTGGGAGAAATTAAAAGTTAACTTCTGTGTTGCTACCTGACTTTAGCTGTAAGTATGACATGTAAGGTCAAATAAGGCTGTTTCCATCCTTAATAAATCTGTGCTTTTAAAGCCTCTTACCGTTTGCCATTTTTCTAAGATTTTATCAGTTTTTCAGTCAGAGGAATGGACTTCTGCAGAGTCAGAAGGTTTCTGAAAACAAAACTGAAGTAGATGTCAATTATATAATTCCATTTTGAGTGTAAGTCTGTAATCACTATTAGTTAGATTTCCAGGTTTTTTCCATGAGTCCTTTATGTTTAAAGTCTCACGTACAGTCCTAGGTAGCTTCCTCAGCATACCGTGTTTATTATTGCCACTATTGATTTAAAACAGTCATCCTTGTTCTTTGGGTAGTATCTTCATAAAATCATAGTTTCACATGATGAGTGTGCCAGAGAAAGTACATTTGTTGCTAGTGAATGTAAAAGTTTGGCATGATTTGTAGTGTGTGTTCAGAAGAGCAGGAGAGGACTGCACGGCGGTGCAGGCAGCAGTGACACGATGGGCGGCGTTTGCTGAGAAAGTCTGCCCTGCAGCCGCCTTGGTCAGCTTCACAGAATCCATTCAAAGACTTGTGCGGTTCTGTGGTCTGAAGAAGAATGTAACAGCGATTGAATTTAGTTCCTCAGAAGGTAAATTTTAAAACATAAAGTATAGCCATGATTTACTTAAGTTTGCTGAGAAATCCTTTTATTAAAAGCTAGGACAGTTTTGTGTGACTATGAGTCAGTGGCTTTTCCTGCTTGCTTTTTCTCCCATCTTTCTTAATTTTCTGTTAATTTTCATTGCATTGGAAGTCTGTGCACAGTAAAAAGGAGGTCAGGCAGCCAAGAGGTCTAATTCTTCTCCTTCTCTCTGTTTTTGAGGGGCGAGGGTGGGCAGGAGGGGGCAAGGCAGGAGTTTTCATGGAAGTAGAGTAACACATTCAGTTTGTTTTGCTAGACACTGACTGTGTCCTACTAACCTACGTGTCCCTTAGATAGACTCTGTTGTTATGACTGACTCAGGTCGTGAGAATGTTGTGGGGCCCTGGGTGTGGGTCAATGGAGAAGTTCCCTGGCAGGGACGTGGGGAGACCCGGGTGGGAGTCCTGCCTTTACCACTGGGCTGTAGGGCTCCTTTCCTTGCCTAGGATTTAGGAGCATCAAAGGAAGGAGGTGATAGGACATCTTTTAAAACCACTTCATAGTTTACTGTAAACTAGCCTGGAAAGAAACGAGGGTTTTGGAAGTTCAGGAATAATCAGAATATAGAGCAGTGTCTGTGGTAGAGCACATGTGCTAAACGAATGAAGAAACAGCAGTTTCTAAGCTTTTTTAAAATAAAGATAAAATATAAAATCTGTGTTAATTCAGAAAAATCTATTAAATTTTTCCTTTATTTAAATGTTTTTAATTTTTTTGTGATGATTTTTCGGTTAGTGAGTGCTTGTTACAGACAAAAGGCTGTTAAAACAAATGACCTTACAATACATAATTCATACTCATTAACGTGTTCCCAAGTACTGGCTTGTATTCCATGGGGTCTTATCAGCTTTGTTACGATAGAATTCACTACTATGAATTATTTAGTACAAGGAATGCTTTTTATAATCAGGTTTGGAAGATGGGTCCAAGCTATTTATCTTAGCTCTTTACGTATGTCAGTCTTTTGCCGTGGATGGTTATAGTTTGGCTACCATGCTTTTTTCTGGTGTTACAGCTGAATGGTTGGCCTAGTGATCATGTGCTTTTGCCAGGCTTTCGTTGTTGCTGTGTGGGTAACTGAATGACATGGCAGAATGATAAGGGACATTTATTGTGTTTGTAACAGCATCCTGTGCCCACAGTTAACCAAAACAAATGGAAAGTGTCAAAAGCTTTTTTGGACAAATTTCTTTGAAAGGGGTGAGTAAGGATCACTTGTTTTTTTTTATCCTCATAGGGAAATTCTTCTGTAACGATAGACAGAAGAAATAATACCATCTTTTTTTTTGTGTGTTGAACTTTAACCCTTTTGAGAAGTAGTAACACTTCATTCTTCCAGGCACTTGTTTCTGGTAGAAAACTCCCCGTATTTGCCACTCAGGGAGAAGGATTTGGGGCCTTGCTGTGTCACCGCAGACTGTATGCTCATTGTGAGCTTTCCTTCAAAGCAGAGCAATAACTTGTCCTTAATCATTCAGAAGTGTCAGTAGATGCTCATGTGAATTTGAACTAGTTAGGTCCTGATTGTTAGACCTGTGTTCTTTATAAATTCTTGTTTTCTAAATTTGATTATTTAACAGGTGTTTATTGGACTTTCATATGTACTGGAGGTAAAAAAAAAAAAAAAAAAAAAGGAAGAGACAGATTCTGCCCTTAAATAGTAATTGCTTGTGTTGTTATTGGACCTAGTGAGGTATTGGACCTCAAATGCACAGATAATGGAGTCACTAAAATGCCCTGGGACAAGTTACTTAAAGGGGTATTTTATAAAGGTTCACCTGAGTATGAAGCAAGGTTGGCCAGGCAGGCAGGCTAGCTGGGAAGGGTGTTTCAGCTAGGATGGCACACTGTGTCAGAGGCACACAGGCGTGAAAGAGCCTGGCATTTGGAAGAAGTGTCAATGGTTCATTAAGGCCAGAGTATAGGATTTATATGCAAGCCAGTAAGGCTAAGAAAAGTTTCATTCCTTAAAGGGTTGTAGGCAGGAGTGTGACATATTGAGGTTTCCGTTTGAGATTGATCATTATGGTGGGTGTGGAGAGTAGGAATTACATTACCAAAGTCAGGAAGAACAATTAATTGGTTATAATAGCTGTAAGGATCATGAGAGTCCGGGAGAAGCAGAGAGAGGTTTGGGCGGTCGAATTAATGGGAGTTGGGCACTCGTGCAGGTGAGGGAGTCAAAAGGGTCTGTGATGGCCTAGGAGCTATATGACTGAGTGGCAGTGCCATTCACTGAGGAGGGAATACAGAGTAGAATGGATTTGAAGTGGTCAAGATTTTAGACGTTTCTGGTTTGGCTAATCAGGCAGAGATATCCAGCCAGTAGGGTTGGAAATGAGATTCTGGAGCTATTGGTTCATAAATCATCAGTATGTAAGAGGCAGGCTATGTGCCAGATGAAAATGCATAATTATTGATTTAAATAATCAAGGGACTTGCCGTTAAAGGAAACCTGAGCAAGCAAATAAGTAGAATTGCTCATTGATCATCGAACAAAAGATGTATTTTGTGTGGAAAGGAAAGAAGCAGATAAAATAATTTTCTAATCACGCCCTTTATGGTGGTGATTCAGATTGCTAGCTTGATTTATTCCAAGCAGGTAGTAGATTAAGTAGAAGTAAGTACATTAACCAATAATTGATAATAGTAAGTCACTGGAACTTGGATCTTCATCCAAGAAATTGGAAGGGATTAACGTGTTCTCTTTAGTATCACAGAATACTGGAAATAACGGACCAGTTACTGCAGAGAACAAAGCATGGTGTTGTGGCTAAAACAGTGTACACATAGCCAAATTGTTGTTCACCTGTGATTAAAAGGGAGTGATGGTTTCAGATTTTCAAGGGGTAGAGAGAATGTGTTGCATGTGTGACCTTTAGAAAAAATACTTAAAGATGTACTATAGGAGAAAAGTCAAAACTAAGAGTTTGGGAAGGGGCCATCTTTGTACGAAAGCATTGGGAATGAGCACTGGAGCAGATTAGATGTAAAAGCAGGACTAAACAGGTGTTATTCAAGCTTGGAAATAATACAGAATGCCAGGGATAACTTAGAT
This sequence comes from Lipotes vexillifer, assembly GCF_000442215.2. Lineage (NCBI taxonomy): Eukaryota > Metazoa > Chordata > Mammalia > Artiodactyla > Lipotidae > Lipotes > Lipotes vexillifer. Next base: position 137,001 of record NW_006778672.1, on the reverse strand, counting down.
AGGCTATGGCTATAAAACGTATAATCTCTGGAGATGGAGCATTAGGGGAAAAGTAATGGCATTATCAGTCCTTGGCTAACCTGGATCAGATTGTGTATCATAAGATGGATTTTACTTTTCCCTTGATAATCAACCAAAAACTGGTTAATGGAGGACTTAAAAAAACTTGGAAGTCACCATTAGTAGAATTTAAAATAGGAGGGGATATATGTTTTCTAGGTAGCTGGACAGGATTAAAGCAAGCAAATATGGTTCATATGGCAAGAGATGAAAAAACAAACAGGAAGGAAACAAAAAACAAGACGCTAAAAGACAAATACCAGTGAAACAATTTACATTAAATGTGTTTAACGTGTTAAATGTGTTAAATGTATTAAATTTCTGTTTTAAAAGACGGACTCAACCTAAAAAATAATCCTCAGCTGTGTCCTGCTTTCAAAAGATACTTAGAACAAAGAAACATAGAAAGGTTAAAAATAAAAAGGTAGGCCAAGATTTATAAGGAATACACAACAGAAAACACAGAAGGTTAAGAATAAGAATTCCAAAGTAGAATTGAATGAAAACAAGAAAAGCACTGAAGACAGTAAAGGACAGTTTTAAAAAACTGACTCGCTGTAATCATTAGCAGACCAGTAACTATGAAGAATTGAAGTTATATGAGCTGCCTTCACAACAGACTTCTAAGCCCAGTTTTTATATTTTCACTTCATAAAATTAAATGAATGGGAATCTCCTGATTCATGCTCTTGAGTTAGTATATTCTTAATACCAAAAATTGGACCAAACATTTAAATAAAATATCAACCAAGCTATGTTTAACAGATTACCAGAGTTCTCCAAGAGATTAATGGAAGTTCTGTGGAAGAATTTTGTGGCTAGACAGTTTTGGAAAAATCTGTGTAGGGTACCATTTTGGAGAGTCACAGTGCACTTTTTAGCATATTAGGGTCCCCGAGAAGTCTAGCCCAGTATTTGTTTAGCCCAGTATTTTGCAGATACCTTTGATGATGGATCTCTCTCTCTCTGTTTTAGTTGTGGAATACCAATAACAACTTAAGGGAATCCGGTGTTTTAAAGAACAGAGTTTGGAAAACACTTGTGAATATTGGTGTACGCTCTGTAATAAAATTAAGACTAACGGAACAGTTGAAGAGTCATTCATTAATCAAGGAGGGTTTATCTGAGCATATAAAGGTGGTTTAATAGAAAAGGTCTAGTTATATGATTTATTACCTTGTTCGGTTCAGTAAGAAAACTTGTATGATAAGCTTACTAGAGCAGAAAAGCACTTGATATCATTTGATACCTGACCCCTCCTTTTTTTACATTAAAAAACTTAGAAAATTGGGAATATCGTTTGATATGGAATATGGTCAGTATCATAATTTGTTGCAATTTCATAGTTGGTCCTTATTCTTATCTGCTATATTTTAAGCTCTTTGAGAGAACGAAATAAGTTAATTTTTACATTTTTTTTGGTCACCCAATCTAATATAGGACCTTGCGTTTTATGCATTCTATTGCGATTTGTTAAATGAAAACATTATTTGGAAGTGTATCCTTATGTAGTTTTTAGATCAAAATGGATTATAGTAAAAAAGATCTTTTTCTTTATGTCAAATATTTTTTAAGTGTGAAATACATGATTTTTCAAAACGGAAATAGATACTCTTCAGGATGGGCCTCTTTATGTTTTCTTTATTCATTTGCCTAGCAAGCCTTGAATACTTAAGGTGAATTTAAATTTTGTCTAACAGTTAAGTGACAGGGGATTTTATAAAGGTCCTTGAACAGTAAAGGGGTATTATAAATAACTGTTTTTAAAAAGGATTATCTTGGCCAGAAGGATTATCCTTGGTAAAGCAGGATGCATAGGAAGACTCCTAAAATGGCAGAAGTGCTCATTTAGGAAAAGCAAGGGATTTGGGGACCTGAGGCTGGCTCAGACCTTTCCAGGATGTGGTTGGGTTTTGAGCTAAACACAATTTTTCTGTGGTCTTGAGGATTGCATTCCAGCCCATGAAACCCTAGCTGTGAACTGTGGCTTTACAGAGCTTGAGAAAATTTTGTTTGTATGCAGGTTTCTGCAGTCCTTCGATTTCCAGGAAGAAGCCACAGTTACTCAGGGGTGTGTGTGTGTGTGTGTGTGTGTGAAGAGACACACGATAGGCTGAACTTAATACTGATTTATAGGAGTCAGGAAATCTGAATTCTGTTATTTTCTCCTTGTATAATCTTGGATAAGTCATATAACTTGCCTCTTTGGAGTTTTCTCACCTGTAACCTGGAAATTATTCCCCCTCCTCACTCCACTGTGATGTTTTGAGAAGGTACCTGTGGGAACTTTTTAAAAATTACAGGGCTTCCCTGGTGGCACAGTGGTTAAGAATCCGCCTGCCAGTGCAGGGGACATGGGTTCGAGCCCTGGTTGGGGAAGATCCCTCATGCAGTGGAGCAACTAAGCCCGTGAGCCACAACTACTGAAGCCTGTGTGCCTAGAGCCCATGCTATGCAACAGGAGAAGCCACTGCAATGAGAAGCCCGTGCACTGTAACTAGAGAAAGCCTGAGTGTAGCAACGAAGACGCAAGGCAGCCAAAAATAAATAAATAAATAAATAGTTTCAAAAAATTCCAAAACTGCAAGTGTAAGATGTCAGTAAAGCATATTGATACTCATTTTGCTGGAAGAGGACATATAAACAGAATTTGGAAACCCTAAAACTCATGGCAACAAGGAAACATGAAGATCTTTTTTCCTTTTTCTTTTGGATTTTCAGGTGAAAATTAAGCATGCAGTTAAAACTAGTATTTAAAAGCCTTTCTGTTACAGAGAGAAAATTAAAATACAGTTTTGTCATAATTTAGAATCAGTATTTACATTGCTAACATTTTGTTACTTATTCTAAAGTAATTTGTTCAGTGTATACACTGAAATCTGTTGTTTTAACTGTATAGCTAGATGAAAATATGGCAGAAGAGGTTTGCATGAGCTTTCTTTTCCTTTTAACGGTTTGCTTGAGGAATGGGCAGGCTTTTCTTCACTGGACAGACGGTAAAGGGAGGACATTGAGTGGATTTCCTAAGCTTGCATTTGCTGGACGGTGACAGAGTCAGGGCTAGAATTCATAATTTTTGTTGTTACCATATTTTCTCCCTTTGGCTACAGCATTGTTTTGCTGATAATTATGACTTTGTAATAATATTTGATAATCATAATAATCTTTTAGGAAGATAGTCCAATGGTGTGTGCCTTTTGCTTATTGATTTACAGATTCACAGTAAGAAGACACAGGGAGTATTTTCTATAAGAGGACATACGATTTTTTCTTTGAAACAACAAATTCTCAGGCTTATTAAATAAATTACATTCATATAGTCATTTACAAATGTGTGAATTAGTAATGGGCTTATAGCTCACACATTTTTCAATGTTGATTCATAATAGGACAAACTGTATAAAGTACTTCATGAAATGATGCTCTAATATGCATTCATAAAATGATTGATTTCTTTAATGTAAGAGAAATATCTATATGGGAGAGGTTAAAAGGGGATAAGTTATGAAACTGAGAATGTCATCTATTTTATATGGTTTTTCCCATTAACTTTAAACACATGATAGTTCCTTTGTACCTTGAGGTAAATAATTATAAATTGGAATCTTAGAGCATCACATCATCTTTAAATAATTCAAAAACAGTAACAAACCCAGTAGCATTAACTTAGTTTTTTTTGTGAGGTCAGCTGTGTACTTGAAATGTCATTCTAAGCAAATAAAAACTTTCGCTTCTTGGTATTTTAGATTTCAGATTAATTGGCCACTGACTGTTTCTCAGTAGTGTTTTATCCCGTGAAGACTTTCATGAAGGGATCTTAGGAATGGCTCAGGCATCCTAGGGAGGCTCTGCTCGGGGGCGGGGACTGACCTGCAGCAGCCCAGGGTCCCTGGCTCAGAGGGAACTGCTCCAATTTATGCAACGTGACTTATTTATTTCAGAGGAAATTAGAATTTGGCGGATGTTTGAGACTGGAAGGGACTTTGGAAGTCATGTCCTCCAGTTGTATTTGATATTTTATGTAACTGAGGCTGAGAACGTTAAAGTGAGACATTACAAAGACCGTGCTTGGTGCAAGTGCGTTAAGTTGTATTCTGCGTATCATATTCAAGTGCTTTTCTTCCACTGTTATTATTTATGTTCGTGAGAATCTCCTTGATAACATCACTGAAGAAGTAAACAGAAACAATGAAGTTCTAAACTTGTAGGGTTGTAGGACTCTTACATTTCATTCAGTGCTATAACAGAACTAATGATTATTTGAGAAATTTCACCTAGATGGTGGACTAATCCACAAGTTGTACTTAAAATATATTTTGTTAACATTTAACAAAATGTTGTAAAGCAAATCAGTTTCTTAAAAATGACACGTGAAAGGGACAAGCACTTTAATTGAAGTAAAGACCTCATTAAACTTTGACAATTAATGAAATAACTACATTTGTTAGGATACTGGGTTTTATGTTAATATATATTTGACATATTAAACAAAATATAGGTAGATGTTCTTCAGGTTTACCTCTGTTTGATGGAAGTAAAGAGTGAAATAATCAAAAGGTGGGCAACAGGGAGAAGTCTGTATCAGGACAGCAGATTAGTCAACTTCTATGTAGTTGACTGTAATGGACATTTTTGATGGCAAAACTGTAAATCCCAGGAGATATAGAGATGTGCATAATTTGATTGCCAACTTTCAGTTAGGAAGGTGTTCTTGGACATACATTAGTAATGGTTTTGCCATTCTTGAGTTTTCTTTTGTTTAAATATTAAATAATAAGTAGGTCTGTTTGGCCTCTGTTTGCAAGTGGACAGGCTTGTTTTAATCTCTTAGGCTTTGACCTGGAGAGGCAACAGTTGTGAATAAGTGTGTGTGTGTGTGTGTGTGTGTGTGTGTGTAAGCGAGAGAGATGGACTTGTGTTTGCCTGCTTTCTTATTACAGCCTAAGATTCTGATCATGGATTATGACTTAGTTTTCTGGTTGGTATTCTTGCTGCCAGGCCTGCGGTTTTGATTTCTGTATGTATTACAAGTAGTTAAATAATATGAAAAAAACATGCAGGGATTTTAGGGTTATTTTTTGGAAATACTACTTCTGTTTTTAAATTTGAGAAACTTAGTTTTAAAACCTCTGTTCCTTGTTCCATGCTATCTACTTAGGGACTTAAACACACATTATTGTTTTGATAAAATAGAATCCAGCTGATCAGCAGCGGTTATTCACTGTACCTTGTGAAGGCGTATTGTGAAAGAAGAACTGTGCTGGCTATGATGGGAGATTCAGAGGAATCTGCTACAGCCTTTGTCACCAAGGATTTTATGACCCTGACCGATGGTGTCATTGACGATGTGAGGAAGGCCCTTAGTGCCTGTAGAGCACACCATAGTGTCAGGCTACTGCAGGGACATCACGGACAGGGGGTCTCCTGGGGTTTGGGTGGACTCCCCCGAGACCCCAGGGAAGCAGAGGGGTGTGTGCTGGGCTGTGACTGGAAGCTGTTGCGGTAGGCGAAAGTAGGGTTTCTAAAGGTCAAAAATGGGCCAGTTTGGCAAAAAGAGTGCGACATGAGGCTCTGATTCATTCTCTCTATGGCTGCCAAAGTGGTATTTGTAAAATGGAAAACCAGCTCTAACTCTTCGTCTGAGAACCAGCCAGTCTTCCGAGGCTGCGTTGAGTAGCCTGAAACTTGAGCCTTCCCTTGACTTTCCATCGGCTGCATCTCTGGCAGTTGCTTCGTACCTGCCTGCTTCAGAGAAGGAAGTCAGTACATTTCTGTTGAATAAATAGGGCCCTGCAGTTCCAGGCTAAGGAATTTGGACTTTATTCTAAAAATGGTGGAGAACGATTAGAAATTTTTAAGCAGAACGATGATATAGTGAAGGTATTCTAGGATGATGAATGCAACTGATTATTATGATGCTAGCTAGCCTTCTCAACTTTATACTCTGAAATGCTTCTGACTTATGGTAAATACACATTTGTAGTCCTAGACACTTGTGGTGGTAAATCGATGGAACAAATCCCTGCTGCTTTTCTTATTTTACTCTAAATTAGCATTTAGAGTCAGTTTTAACCACTGCTTTATAAGTTCACCAAAACAAAGCAGCATCAGGTAGGCTTTATTTTTTCATTCATTTGGCAAATACTTGAATGTCTGCTTTGTGCCCATTGTGTTCTAAGCATTGGGGGACACATAGCGTGTGACTCCAGTAAGCATTTTTAATGGTTTAATGACACTAAGCACCCTAGAATGGTTCAAAAATCATGTGAAGAGACCATAAATAGAAACATTTTCCTTTTCTCTGTTTCATATTTTTCTAAAGGACATCACAAGCAGAAATCTGGGAGTGTAGGAACCTCCTCTGACTTCCTTGGACATTGTGTGTACCTGGACCATTTAACAGTTTGATGGTTAATGAACAGTAACTTTCAAGTGATTTAATAATGAAATATGCACATGCCAGATTTTAGTTCTTAGGAAATGTATCAGTGTTACTGGTGCTTAGTACTCATTGATTACTCACAATATACTAGGTGCTCTAACAGAAAGCAAGGTTTTGACTTTATTCACTGGGCAGTTTTCACAGTGGATTTGGACGTCAACTCTGACAGTACTGGGGGTACTGTTATATTTACAATATAAATAAATGTGCATAGTATTTCACTTACTTAGACATTGGAGTTCTTTATAATAATCTATGACTTTAAGTGCCCCTTTTGAAGGAGTGGATGAATAAGCACTGTAGAGTTCTGAACTTCATTTCTTCAGTTGATAGGCTTGACTTATTTCCCGTCAACCTATTTGACTGACAGTTTTTACATGGCTTTATTGGAAAATTCATATATATATATATATATATATAATAATTTCAATTTTAAATAGTCAAACTGCTTATATATTCATAAAACTGTTTCATTATTTTTCTAGATCATTCAAAAATTTAGAAGATTTGTGACTAATGGTTGACTTAAGGATTCTTAAATGAAATTTGGGTTTGTGTTGACAGCAGTTTTACCAATTTTAGAACACATACACACACAATAGAACACAATGTCAACAGTAATAACAAGATTATCCTTATCTCCACTAATGTAATGACAAAATATTCTAAGCCAAAATAGAATGTTACTCGTGGTTTTGGGAAAGTCCAGTGACGATACGCTTTTGAAAGGTACTAGGAAAATCTGTATTAAAAACAATGTCTTCACTGTTTATTTTCAACATACAAACAAGCATGCCTGTGAAGACCGGGGTGTGTTAATGGGGGTGCCCACTTCTCCTCTCTGAGGCGTTTCTTTTACTTAGCAGGCAGAGAGAAGCTTTTTGCTTAGTGATTCTGTATTTTAACTTGGTTCTGTCATGAATGGGAACTGTGTCCATTAGTTGAGATAAGCCAGGTTTTCTGGCGGATATTTTGTTTTAAACAGGTGTTGTCAGTGATTGCCTAGTTTTATGTATGGTACAGCTTTGTGAAACTACTTAAGACGTAAAATTTTCACTTCATACTCCTCTGGGAGGGAGGAAATGAATTCTCCCAATTCAGAATGTTCCTTGGTAAAGCTTTCTTGATGGATCTATTAAAGTCTTGTTCTGAGTTGTAGAACTAAGAATCTCATTTCTTTTTTTAAAAATTAATTAATTAATTAATTTATCTTGGCTGCATTTGGTCTTCGTTGCTGCGTGGACTTTCTCTAGTTGTGGTGAGCGGGGGCTTCTCATTGTGGTGGCTTCTCTTGTTGCAGAGCACAGGCTCTAGGCACGCGGGCTCAGTAGTTGAGGCGCACGGGCTTAGATGCTCTGCAGCATGTGGGATCTTCCCAGACCAGGGCTAGAAACCCGTGTCTCCTGCATTGGCAGGCGGAAGTATCTCATTTCTTGAATCATGTGATCTGATATAAAAACAGTAGAAGTGTAAGAAATGTGGTGTCTTGACATATTGAAGGTTGCAAGGTGACCATGGATGGTCACCTCTGACCATCCATGAAGTGGAGCCTTTCTGTAAGTAATGAGTATGAGGGACAGACAGAACCCAGACAGAACACCTCCCATGTGGAGGGGCACTGCCTGGAATTCCTCCTCTGTCCCCTTTCTTCCCCTTCTTTCACTCCCTCATTAAATGAACTCTGGCTTATCCTTGAGGCCTCAGTGGGAAGAGTTCCTTGACAGCCCCCTCCCCCGTTTCCCCCAAACCTCTGGTATATGCTCCTTTATCACCTTGCCTTTTTCACCTGTCAAACTAGCCATCACAGTGAGCCTTTCTAACTAGATTGCAGGCTCCCTGAGGGCAGCGTCCGTGTCCGTTCTGTGCAGGATATACGCCGTGCCTAGTGTAGCACCTGCATATAATAGGCCCTTAATAAGCAGTGTTAATGTGGGGACGACGGAGATATATAAAGGTACGCAGAAATACTTAATCAGTGTCAGTGAGGATCTGTGTCAGCGGAACTGGGTGAAACACATCTAGTCAATCTGAAAATAATAGAGGAAAAAGTCGGTGTGATATGTGGACTGCCCAAAATTGAAAAAGTCATATTATGTTAGATTAGATTTATAATCATACTGACTTGCTTCGCCTTGTGGATTTAAACGAACCTGAAAATAAATTGACCAGGGCCTTCCTCCCAATCAGCTGCACTTGTTTTTTATTTCTACCCTAACTATGCAGCTGTCTATGCATCCCATGTGCTCAGTTGACGGCTAAATTGTCTTCCTAACAACTAATCTTGGGTTTGTAGCACATGTGACTGTGCCTTGCCTTACTGACCAGGTTCTCCTCAAAAGTTCAACATTGTGTCTGATTTCCATGTTTCCTTTCTTGGAACAGGTGGCTCTAGGGTCTCAGGGACTTGGAAACTATTTTTGTTATTGTTTACTGCTTTGCGTAGTGACCTTTTGATAGCTGCTGAGTTGTGGGAATAGGTTTGATAGTATATAATAGGAGCATATCTCAAAGAGATTTTTTTCTTTGTTTTTAAAATGTTCTTTTCTTTAATTTTGTCCAAACTGATTTAAACATTAAAAACAATTATTCTGAATTTTTCTCACACCAATGAGAGTGTTGAACTGAGTACAGAACATACGTGTGAGCAATACACACTGAAGTATAAGTTAATTTATGTGTATGTTTTTTCTTGTAATCTTAAAATTTGAGACCAATGCATTTGTGGTAACTGTGAAATGTCACCCATGGAACCAGCCTTAGAAAGCTGTAAATTGTGGAATTTGCTAAGGAAACAGATATCTTCTTCAGGTAGTCTGAATTGTGGTTGTTTTTCTGCACATTGTATGATACGTGCTTAAGGTTTAACTACAAATTGGTGAGGGGGTAATGAGGGATGAAAGGGTCCAGAGCGGGGAGAAAGGTAGTCTTGTTACTTGTTTCAGTAGAAACAATATTGGCATAAAAAATTATGTATAAATATATAAAGCTGGATTTTGTGAAAAGAAAGGACTCGTTCAGTTTGATTGGTGATTGGTTGCTGGTCGTCTTCCAGATAACTTGTCATTTCTGTTTCAATTTCCTGAGGCCATACCGTTGGGTGCATACTGAAATATTGAACGTGAAAATGGAAATCTATAAATCATTTTCTTTGTTAAAACATGTACGCAGAATCTTGGCCCTAGAAGATGACCTTATGAGAGAATTTATGCTGCGATTCTTTAACGAACTAGAAGATTTATGTCACCGGATCACCTTTCTAATGGTCATTTTATTTAAACTTATGGTCAGTATGTTTAGAACAGTAAACTGACTAATGGAAATTATTTTTATATGTGAAAGGATGTATTTGAAATTATTTCCATAGCTACTGAAATAATATCTTTCTTCTTAGTTTTCTGTTTAGTAATGAACTCAGATGCCAAGGCATATTGGGTGTGTGTTTGGTGAAGTAGAACATTAAATCCATCGAAGTTAATATTATGATTTGTTGAACTCCCTCTTACCTTTACAGTTTCCTTTAAAGGTGTGAAATGCCAAGATACTGTGTGAAGAACAGGTGGTGGTGGTTTTATCCTGTTTCTAGTATTGTTATTTGCTGGCTGTCATGCAGGCCCGAAAGGAGTCGGTGCTAAGACTAGAGTAAACGACAAAGCGAGCAAGAAACTTGGCCTGCCCCGACTCTGAGGGAGCTGAAAGTGGACGGGGAGACGTGATTAGAGCACAGCAGCTCATGAGAGCACAGCCACCAGCGGGAGCGCCAGCATAGCTGCATTGGTGCTTCTGCCCACGGGTCCCAGGGAGAAGGAGAGGGGCCTGGGTGGTTGCTGTGCTTGCATTGCATTCCGGCTCGTAGCTCCGGAACCCAGGGCTGTCATTTGAAATAGACATTTGAAAATTTTGCTGTTTTTGGTTAATTATGATGTAATTAATCCCTGATTGTATGAACCAATATCTTATACTTCGGTTGGTTATATTTAAAGCACAATTGAGAGAAGTAGGTACTTGCATCTTTCAAGCTAAAAGGACTAAGGATTCCTCCTAACTGAGTGGAGTGAGCAGTCGTAGGACGCTGCTGAGTAGGCTGTCATAGCTGTCAGGCGGATGTTAGGTTGCACTTTGCATTGTTAATACTGCTTCTGGTTTTTATAACCTCTGGTTGAAAATTCTTTCCAGGGAACAATTTTTATATAGAATTTCAGTCTGGGAGCAAACATCTCATGACTCACAGACCTCTTTAAACTTTCAGATTAATGTTAAAGGCTTTTAAGATGAAGGCAGATTTTATGTTTCAGAATATTTCAAAATATTTATTCTTTCGGGACCAACAACTTAAAATTATTTTATTCATTCCTTCAGGGGCTGCATTCTTCTTAGTATTATGCTCAGAATAGCTACTAAGCTCGGCTGATACACTTTAAATAATTCGAAAAGGTAACTCCTTGGTTAAACAACATTTAGTCGATTTTAAGAAGTTGTTAGAATGAATAAGGAATTTGTATATTAACTGATTTAAAAGTTAAACTTCACTTTAGTTTCCACTGATTAAAAAAAAGGGGAAGAGTATCATTATTTTGTGTTTACTTAAATTATTTGATTTATATTGCTGTATAAACTAATATGTTAATTTAAGAATACAACACTGTATTAGACAGGGTTCTCCAGAGAAACAGAACCAAGAGGATAAACATACAAACAAACACACACACACCTCTCTCTGTATATGTGGTTACCCTAACCTGTGCAACTAGCCATGTATCCAGCTGTATACATACATACACGCACCAGATACACATGTATAAAGAGATTTGTGGTAAGGAATCTGCTCACGCTATTCCGGAGGCTGGGGTGTCCCCAGATCTGCCACCTGCAAGCTGGAGACCCAGGAAAGCTGGTGATGTAGTTCTAGTCCAAGTCCAAAGGCCCCCAAACCAGGAGAAGTGGTGGTGTAAGTTGTAATGCAGTTACGAAGGCCTGAGGGCTAGGAGTGCCAGTGGTGTGAGTCCCTGGCCAAGGGCAGGAGAAAACCAACATTCCAGCTCAGCAGTCGTCCAGAGAGAGAGTTGCCCCTTGCTCCACCTTTTTGTCGCATTCAGGCCCTTGATGGATTGGATGCTACTCCCCCATGTGGGGAGGGCAGGCTGCTTAACTCAGTCCTCTGATTCCAATGCCTGTTTCATCTGGAAACACTCTCACAGAAGCTCAGAAATCATGTTTAACCAAATATCTGGGCACCCCATGACCCAGTCAACTTGACACATAAAGTGAACCGTTCCAAACACCACGGATAATTCTTTCCTATGCTCTTAGTCATACCATTTCCAGGAGTACTTGTACTGTACTTGAATCAGATGAGACAGAAGAAAATGTTCTGATGGAAATATTACTTTAGCATTAAGTTTCCTTTTCCTGAAGATGCATACAAAATAGCCAGGGATCCCTCTCGCCCACCCCCAGTACTGTCAGAGTTGACGTCCAAATCCACTGTGAAACTTAGGCATTGGGTCCGTTTCAGGGTTGTCATCTGGGAGCATACTGTCATGTCTCAGTCAGTTGCAATAGACAGACTCTTGAGACTCCTCTAAGTTTCAGCATACCTCCATCTTCCTAAGTCAGAGTATTCTGGTATTTTCTCCCAAGACAGGCAAACCAACTCAAACTGTCAGAGTGGTGGTGTTTTTATACCATTATTTTTCTTTAATGCTTTTTAAATGACTTAAGCTTTAACAAAATGTATATTTATTGAGTTTGCTATTTTATGGAATGCTAGAATTAAAATATGGTTTTTCTAAATGAATAATTATCAATTATACATTTAGAAATTTAGTATTTTTTTTTAGAAATGTTTCGTTTTGTTCTTTATTTCCACCATTTATTAGAAGATTGGCCCAAGAAGAGAATGACTATTTTATTTCCAACAAGTGAGATTTGTTAGAATATTGACTTTTCTAAATCAGTGAAAGGTTTTTGCTGTGTTTTCTATAAAACAGTAAAGGGGTAGTCATAAATTTTATATAGTATTTATCATTTTTATATTTTTAAAATGTGTTTAAAAACAAGTAGTAACAGAGATCAAGTTTAACAGAGTTCACTTCTGTTTTAACTCAGTGGATTAGGAACCTCAAGCTGGGAAACTAGCACATGGAGGGGTCCTGGGCTGTTATTCCCCTTCTTTTGGCAGAAGTGAAATGCTCTTTCCAACATGCCCTGAGCATTCTTGTGTGTGTCTTCTGGGCACATAGGAGGGGAATTGGGAGGTCCTAGGGACATTGTCCTCCAAATATTCCCACCTACAGTATATGAGAGTTCTAGTTGCTCCATATCTTGGTTTTATTTTGCCAGAATTTAAAGTTTTTAGCCTCTCCAATGGGTATGAACTAGTACCCTGTTGTTAGTTTAATTTTGCCTATCTCTGATCTTAAAATGCTGAGATTGAATATTTTTTCAAATGCTCTTCTGAAAATTACTTGTTCATGTCTTTGCCAATTAAAAAAATTGGATTGTCTTGTTTATTGAGCTCTTCACAAATCCTATATATTAGGTCTGTGTTGGTTGTATGTATTACGAATATTTTTTTCCTGGTCTATGAATTTTCTGCACTTTTTCAGTTGTCTCCCTTGATGAATGAACATCATTGAGCTTATCAGTGTTTCATAGTTGGATCTTTTATCCTGAAGTATATTTCCTTCTACTTTGATGTCATGAAGATACTTGTCTATTTTCCTCAAAAGTTTTACTTTTTACATTTAGGTCTCTCGCCCACTGTGTGTAGTGGAAGGTAGTGGTCCCCTACTTATGTATGTACACGTGTAGTGCCTGTTCCGTCACATATAAAGTTTTCGTGCGGGAGTAGTTCTGTTTCTGGGCTGTAGTTCTGCTCTGCTGGTCTTTGTTTTTTCCTGCTTCAGTTACACTTTCAGTAAGTCTTGATCTCTGTTTGGGAAAAGCCCTTTGCCTTGGTGGTGTTTCTCAAAAATTTCTTGGCTATTTTTGGCTCCTTTTTCTTTCATAATTCAGAATTAGTTTCATAGACATAACAAATACACAACACATTTTTTCAGGAATTTGTCCATTTCCTCTAAGGTTTTAGATTTACTGAGAAAAAATTATTATTATTTTTGTATTCTTTCCCCCTGACACTTCTTATTCTTCTGGATTTGTAGTTATTCTTATATTTTTATTATCTTTCTTTTCACTTTCCTTTTTTCTCGATCAATCTTGCCATAGGTTTGTCTATTTTTATTAATTTTTTTTTTTTTGTAAAGAACCAGCTTTTGGTTTTGTGGAGTATTACTGTCTTTATTTTCTATTTCATTTATTCCTGCTCTTTTTAAGTTATTGGTATGACTTGGAACTTTATTGGATGTGGGGCAGACAGAGCTGAATGAAGGATTACTCCATGGTTTCCACTGTAGGGACGAAGTGGATGGTAGTGTTTAAGGGTTGAAGTGAAAATAGTTGGAATCAGTTCGTGGGGAAGTCGTTGAGTTCACTTTTGTATAGCAAGCTTGCAGTGGAGATGCTTAGAGGAGAAGCTGGACCTGAAGTAGTCATTTTGGTACTTGCTTATTGATGGAGATAGTCAGTGGAGAAGAGAGGGAAGAGGGAAAGACAAAATGCTTGTAGGTCAGTGGGAAGCCTTCCTGGCACAGCAATACCACCACCATCCCTATTTCCATTTAGTTTAAAAACCTCTGTACTTCCAAGAATAGTTGTGCGTACATTTGCAGTAATGTACTAATATTTGCAGTTTCCACAAATATTTCCACATATTTATTTCCACAAACACCCCTATGTCACATCTCAGAGCCCCAGTTCTTCCCAGTCTGGATCCTGACCTCGGAATAGCAGTCTCAGCAGAACTGATGATCTGCTACCCCGACAGTTAGTCTTGGGCCCAATCTCTGGCCCTTTCTGCTGACCGTAGACGATGAAAGGAGCCTTCTTAACTTTTCATGTGACCTCAGATCACTCTCAGTTTTCATCCCTTACCATTCGCTGACGACCCCAGCAACAGCTGATTCCATAGTTCTTGCAAGTCACTACTTCCCATCAGCCTCTCATCAGGTGGGATTACTCCACCTGCCAGTAAATTTCCTTCAGCTGGTATTGCGTCCCACTGCATGAGTAGTGAAAGTTTTAACAGTCACACTGTTACTCATGCGAGGGGCTGTCTGTGCTTCACCTGTCGCCTGTGATCCAGGCGCAGAATCCCATCTTTGAGACTGCTTTCTGGACCACTGTTACTGGCAACTGCCATTGGCCAAATTCTTCAGAAAACAGACTCTGAGATCTGCATGCGTGGCCTTTTTTTTTTTTCTGTATAATGCTTTTGGGAACAACACCTGGGAGGAAGCAGGATGGGCAGTGGAGGTACTGAATTGCAGTGTGGTTGCAGAAGAGACTTCAGCCAATCCCACGGGAACGTTCCAGGGCTAGACTGGCCCTTCGGGATGGTCCCAGGTTGATGGAGGGGTCTGGACCTTTGTATGACCGTCTATGGAGGCAGCTGCCACGAGAGGAGCTCAGGTGTGAGCCCTCAGCAGCCGTCACTCCTGCAGCTCGAGGGACCAGCTCCTGACCTGGAGGGTGACCTGGAGGCTTTTAGACTCTCTTCTTTCCAGTGCACGCATTTCATACCACAGATATTAATTAGTTAATTGTGCGGTTTAACTCTTTTCTTTACCTACTGGTTTTTTCTTTTTTCCTCTGCTAGTTCTGTTTGCTGCTGAGAGAGGTGTTTTAAAACCTTCAACTCTTGATTGTAGAATTGTGTGGGGGTTTTTTTCCTTCTAGTTTTATCAATTTTTTGCTTAATAGACTCAGGCTATGTTATTCAAATATAGGATTGTTGTGCCTTGTTGAATGGTACCTTTCATTTTTATAAGATATTCCTCCTTTTAATAATGCTTTTTGTCCTTAAAAGCTACTTTGCCTAATCTAAATAGAGTTACACCAGCTTTCTTTTTGGCCATTGTCACGTAGTATTTCTTTTTCATTCTTCTAATAAATCTTTTTGTGTTCTGCTGTATATGACGTATCTTACAAACAATTCAGAATTTGTGAGTGTCTGGTCTGATCAGTTTTGTCTTATAATTGGAGCTAATAGTTCATTCATTTACATTTAAATGCCATTACTGAAATATTTGGATTTAAGCCTATCATTTTATTATTTATTTTCTACTCTTCCAGCTGGTCTTTGTTGCTCTTTTGCCTTCTTTCTTGCCTGCTTTGTCAGTTATTCCATTGTTGTTGTTGCTGTTTCACCCCTGCCCCATTACCTTGCTAATTATACTCTTTCAGTGCTCTGTTGAAGAATGCCAGGGAGATTTCAATGCATCTCTGACCTCTTAGAGTCAGCATTAAATTAGGACTTTTATCACTTCATGGGCAGTGCATTGCTTCTTTTTATAGATAATCAGTTTTCTGGTGAAATTCTCTGTATTTTCAGCTAATTTACAGAGCATATCAATCATTATTTTAAGGTTTTTTTCTGATGATTCTAAAATCTGTTTCACTTTTGGGACTGTTTCTGTTATCCACTCCCCACCCCCTTCTTTTTTTAGGTTGTATGTCTGGTTTCTTGGCCAGCCTGGTGATTTTTATTGCACGGCAGATCATAGAGGCCCTGAATGGTGTCACCTTCTCCAGAGAGGATCTGGTTTTCTTCTGGAAGGCGGTCACCTTCCACCTTGATCCATGGAGGTTGGTCTGTCCCGGGCCTTGACTGCTGCCTCGAGTGCTCACCGAGACCTCTGCCCCATAGCAGTCTCTGAACTCCAGCTTTGTCACCCCAGCACCTCGATTCTGCCAAAATCGCTTGTTTTGCTTCTTAAGCTGTCAGCAACTGCCTTCTCTTTGGTTTTTTGGATTATTTGTGATGCTAGACTTACTGGCTGCCTTCCCTCAATTTTGTACTTGTTCATGTTGAGTTGTTGCGATCCATAGAATTTTTGATAGCGATTCTTGCGGTCTGTGATGCACAGGCTATGTTTTATTGTTTATAATTTTATTAATTTGTCGGCTTTTTAGTGGGAGAGGGTTGTATTTGCATTCATTGTGGTGAGGAGGGAACAACAGAAGTGTAAATTAAATTAGTGAGTCCCCCCAGAATTAACCCCATAGGGTGTATCTGATTTAGTGTCATTAGGATAGCCACAAAATAGTTCAGTCTTACTTTAGCTTAAATTTCATGGGCCTGTATCCTATTTTATCTCATTGATTCATTTCACACACTTGATAAACCCAGAGTATGTAGTGCAGTACGCAGTGGGAATGGCAGGCTCCAAGTTTAGCAGAGATGGTTTCACATAAAAAGGGCCAATGAAATATCTTCTGGGTCCCAGATTTTCACTGGGCCAAAATGTGACAAACATTGCTTCAGATCAAGGGTGGGCAGACTATGGCCTGTGGCCAAAGACGGCCCTGACCCATGTTCTGAATAAAGTTATATGCGAGCACAGCTGCTCCCCTCCTCTGTACGTGTTCCACGGCGGCTCTGCCATTAGGGTCAGCTGGCTGCCGCAGACACTGTATGGCCTGTGAAGCTGGAAATGTTTGCTCTGTGATCCTTTGCCGAATGAGTTGGCTGGTCCCTGCTTTAGATTGTCAAACTTCAGTGACTGAATCCTTTTATAGAATCCATCATTAATATGCTAAGAAATTGGCCACCACTTTAAAAAAAGGCTCTTCTCTCTCTCTTCTTGCCTGCTTTTCTTCCTTGATTTTTAGAATTGCTTCTCCTCTATCTGGAACCTCACCCTGTTGATCATCTGCTGGGAGAAGGCAGGTGACAGAGGCGGGTGGGGTTTCTGCCCCAGGGACGTGCAGACCTTGAGGAAGCAGCAGGGCTGGGAGGTGCGCCTTCCCTCTTAGGGGGCCACAGTGGGGGACAGTTGAAGGTCACGTTTAAGCTCTGTTTCAGAATGCAGCAGGTACTGAAACTGGTGTGAGACACAGACTGGTTCAGTCATCTTCAGCAGGGCTTTTAATGACCTGTGTGGCCGTCACAGAGAGCACTGTAGTTTAGATTTAGCACCGAGCTAAAATGTCACGTCTGAGGACACTTGATTACAGTCGTTCCTCTGAGGGCATCTGGTCTGCTGACTCTTTTTGGCTGAACGTAAAAAGTCAGAGGTACTTCAGCCACGTCTCTTTCCAGAACAGAAATAACTCAGATGTGGCCGCGGCAGCACTGGAGCTCCACATTTGTTACACTGGCTTAGGGGCTGGGTGTTCGCAGGCATCAGTCATCATGTTCAAGTTTTAGTGCCGTCGTAGGCGTTGTCAGGAATATGAACAGATGTGGCCCAGCCTTTGTTCATACGGAGGGCTGGCTGGGCGCCCTTGTCACTTGGCGTCCCCTGCCAGCCACGGGGAAAGGTGCTGAAATCCAGCGTGGAAACTCAGTGCTTGAGCAGGTTTTATTTTTGGGTTGGAAGCAGGTGACTCTTGCACCTGTGGAGCTCTGCGTGCACAACCTCAGAGGCAGGCGGAGCGCCCCCCGCTCTCCTGCCCTGTCTCGGTGCCGTGTCACCAGGACAGTCTCGCTGAGAGTCGAGGTGGCTCGGCGGCCCAGGGGAGCCACAGCCTCCGCGATCTCCCCCTTATCTAACGTGACTCTCGGGTCAGGGAGGGGGGGTATTAAGGAAAAGAATAGAAAAGAAATTTGTTGGGAAACAATCTTCCTGCCACTTCTGTGTTTAAGCTAGAATCAACACATTTGAATTACAAATGCTTTTAGAAGAAAATAATATATTTAATATGAAGTTTCCATGAATTCTCACATGGCATTTATAATCATTTCTCTCCCCACCATTAATTTCCCGTCTGTTTAGAATCTCAGTGATTGTAATTATTGTGTAAAATTGAAGGGGGTTGAAATAGATGACACCTCACACCCGCATGGATGCTGAAACGCCCGAGCTCTCTCTAGAGCGTCAGGTGATTACAGTTCACGTTTGCCTGGGGCCGCGCCTCTCAAGCCTGGTCCCTGAAACCGTCTTCCTGGAGCATCAGTTACACTTGTGGATTATTTTGGGGGAAAATGTTTTGTATAATGAAGAGGAGAACAAAAACTTCTCATCTTTTAACAGAAGCAATTGACTTGGGGTGAATTTCTCCCTGACGTGGCTTGAGGCCAGTTCCCCCAGGTCCCAGGGCTGGGCCCCTCCTCTGGCTCCTGGAAGAGTTTGAGAAGCAGCGTGTTACACACACGTCAGAACTCGGTTCCTTTCCTCTCCGGGGGGAGCAAGAATATCTCTCTGTGGGGACCTTCCATCTCTGCCAAAGGAAAGGATGATTCGGTGTTGACTCGGCCACTCTTAACGGCCTTTGGAGGCTGAAAGCCCTGTTCAGTGAATGGAGACCGTGGGGGAGAAGTGAGGACCATCGCGCTTCTGAGAGCATGTCCTCATCAGGACAGTCCTGCAGCAGAAGTAATGGAAGAATGACAACCCCCCCACCTGCCCCACCCCCCACACACACTGCCCCCGTGCCCAAAACAGGGCTGCTGGTGACGAGAGCTCAGAAGTGACGTTCGTTTCATCCGCAGCCTGGACAGTGCCCGAGGTTGACTCATTGGGCTTCCTTTGGTTTCCCTCCTTCCTTCCTTTTCTTCCTTCGTGTTTTCTTTTACAGATCCTTTCCTTTTCAAAGATCCTTTTCAGGAAAGTAGCGGTGTTTGTACCTTGATGATACAGTAGAGAGCTCTGAAGGTGAGAGCATATCTTAACACTTACTTGTTGCTGTGCTGAGACCTTACTTGGCATGTGTCTAAACTGGAAGATAGTAAGATGCTTGATAGTTCTTCAAGTTCAATAGCTTAGATCTATATATTTGTTATTTTAAAAATGAAACCCAGAGGGCTTCCCTGGTGGTGCAGTAGTTGGGAATCCGCCTGCCAATGCAGGAGACACGGGTTCGAGCCCTGGTCCAGGAGGATCCCACATGCCGCGGAGCAGCTAAGCCCGAAAGCCACAACTACTGAGCCTGCTCTCTAGAGCCCGTGAGCCACAACTGCTGAGGCCCGCACGCCTGGAGCCCGTGCACCACAACAAGAGAAGCCACCGCAGCGAGAAGCCCACAACGAAGAGTAGCCGCTGGTCGCCGCAACTAGAGAAAGCCAGCGTGCAGCAACGAAGACCCAACGCGGCCAAAAATAAATAATAATAAATAAATAAATAAAAATCAAACTCAGATATTTCATTTATATATATTGTCTGAAATAACTTCCAAACATGGTAATTTAGGGAATAAGTCAGATTACATACGGATTTGAAACCAATGGATAATCTGTTTTGAACCGGGGGGGGGGGGCAGGGGAAGATATTCAGAAGAGACTTCCGTGTTGCTGAGAGATGTTTGTGTGCCTTCTAATTTCCCTTGTTTTAAAAAAAATAACATATAATAATAACATGCTAACAACAGAAATCCATCAGAGAGAGTCTCGAGCTCCTGCTGCGGCTGCCCCTCCCCCACTCCTCCTCCTTCCAGGTCACCAGTCAGTGTCCTGGAGTAAAAACCCCACTGCTTCTTTCTTTTGGGGTCCAGCTTAGACTCAGAAAGATGTTGAGTGTGAGCTACTTCTTTCGTCTTCTCTGCCTGCCTCTGAAGCAGCACTGTTAGTGGGCCCGGCACAGCGGCAGATTTGGTGGCCAGAGTTCTCGTCAGCACAGCCGCAGTGATGCTCCTGGACACGAGGGCGAAGCGGGAAGTAGACTGGCCCACTTCCTTATTAAGTTCTATTGCTGTGTAGTTTGCAAACCGAGTTGTGCACCATCATCATATGTGTACCTGTTTATGTATTTATTCTTTTGTACCCTGTTTTTAGATTTCACAAATAAATGATAATCGTGATGTTTCTCTGTCTGACTGACTTCACTCAGTATGACAATCTCTAGGTCCATCCATGCTGCTGCAAATGGTGTTATTTTGTTCTTTTTTTATGGCTGAGTAATATTCCAGTGTGTGTGTGTGTGTGTGTGTGTGTGTGTGTGTATACACACCACATCTTCTTTATTTATTCCTCTGTCGATGGACATTTAGGTTGCTTCCGTGTCTTGGCTGTTGTAAATAGTGCTGCTGTGAACATAGGGGTGCATGTGTCTTTTCGAATTATGGTTTTCTCCAGATATATCCCAGCAAATATATGCCGATAAAATGGATAACCTAGAAGAAATGGTATGTATTTATTCTTTAATGGAGAGATGCCGGTCCCACTCCAGACCTGTTCAGTCAGAATCAGGGGGCAGGAATCTGGGCGGGGAGCCCAAGCAGCTAAACAACAACAAGAACAACTCCGCAGGTGACCTGGTAGCCAACCAGGGTCACAAACTACTGATTCATAGGCTGCACTCAAGATTAATTTTGTTCAGAATGATGTATTAGAAAATACCTCTTACTTTGGTTTAAACAACTATTTGCTGTGGAAGAAACATATTAATGCATAATTAAGAAATGAAGGAAATGTATTTACTCACAGCCTACATTGCACACTTTCTGACTTCCTCTTGTGTATCCTTGGTCTTGGATTTGAGTTAATCCTTTCCGCTACTGAATGGTGGTATGCGAAGCCTGTTTCTTACTAGGTTTGCTGAACTAGGGGAAGAGTAAGAGCAAGTAAAAAGATAAGTAAAAAGACGGCTCACTGGAGCATTTCTTTTCCTTAAGAGACATTAAAAATATTTTTTTTAATGTTAGGAATATGAAACCGAAGTTTCTAGGAAGAAGAAACTTTATTCTTTCAGGTTTGATATATTTATTCAGAGGGTGATTCAACTACAGAATGAAGCATTTTTAGCATTATGAAATCCAATGTTTTAAAATCTTTTTCCTTGCAATTCTATTACTAATTTATAATCCTGAAGAAATTGTTTCGTCTAAAGTTGTCCATGCGTTCAGGTCTTTTGCATGATGTCTGATGTGATTGGTAATAAAGGTTGCAATGTAGTAGTAGCTATGATCACAATCCTCTAAAATAATATTTTATAATGGGTTTAGGGGGAAGAAGGAGGGAGGGAAGAGAGTCAAAATTTGAGGACTTAGTAAGGGACATGTATTATCATCTTATTTACAAGAATAGAATTTTGAATTTGCTAACAACAAATCAAAACTTATCCTAGATAATACTTTTAAAGACGTCCACTTTTTGGCATTTTTGAGTTCTAACAGCATGACCTACTGGCTTTTGCAGTTGAAGGTTAAAAACGTAACTTTAGTATCAGAATTAAATAATAAGGCAGAATCAAAATATTAGGTCACAGGCAATTTGTATTAATTAAATTCATTGAGAAGTGAGTTATAGTAAAGCCACAACACTGATTTCAGTAACTCAGTGGATATGGGAAGTGATTAGTTTCCTGACGTGTGCTCATTTAGTTTTTGGGTCGTTGGTCCCTTGATTAATCTAAGGATGCTGTTTCACGTGCTACAGGCTTTTGCATCTAAGATGCTTATATCTTATACATGGGTGTATATATTAAGGAGGAAGATAAGATTGAACCAGCAGGTGTCAGCAAGAACCATAATAAAACCATCAGTCCTGATTATCTCAAACTTTGTTTTGTTACTTTTCAGTGATGCTTTAACATAAAACAACATTAAAGTGATTTTTCAGTAGACACTTATCTGCCTTGTAATGTAGAACCCTTCTTTCAGATGTTTTAGAGAACATGTCTGAAGTGTGACAACAGCTTTAAAAAGATTTAGTTCAAAGAAAGGGTTGTTTGCCAAATGCTGTGAACTTTTCTTCATTTCACTGTCTTGAAAAAATTGACCATAAATTATTCCATGTCAAAAAAGTTTATATTTAACAGTTTAAATATTTCTCTGGCTATCTGTGTTCTACTTTTTTCAATACACCGCTCCTATTACTAGTCAACAACCATATGCATTTTATAGGAATAGTAATTCATAAACAACTCTCCTCATACTGGGTTTAATCGTTCAGTGAAAATACAGCATTTACGTTCTCTCAGCATCCAATTACTTATTTTATTTTACACCAATTCTAAGTCATTGAATTGTCAGGGGACGGTAATGTCTACATTTCCACAAAATTAAAAGGTTCAGTACATTTCTCAATTTGCCATAATTTTTATTAGAAATTCTATCTCTTATTTCCTTCTTCCTCACATGATGACTTGACAAAAATACAAATACAAAAGGCAAACATGATACCATCTTCTGTGATGATTTTATTAGAGTAAACAAAAGGAGAATGGGTAAGGAGAACCTCACTGAGACCACAAGGAGGTGTGTGGGAAGCAGGATGATTTCAGGTACGTTTCGTTTTCTAATTATCATACCAAATAAAGACCTTCTATTTTACAAGCATCCTTATTAAAATCTTTTACCTGAGCAATGCCATTCCTAGATATTTACCCATGTGAAGTGAAAACTTACGTGTGAACCCGTGTGCAGATACTTATAGTGGCTTTATTTGTAATTGTCGCGCGAACTGGAAAACAATGCAAATGTATGTTAATTGGAGAGTGGGTAAACAAGCAGGTGATACTTCCATTATGGGCTGGTGGAACTGTTCTAATTTTGATTCTGGTGGTAGTTACAAGACTAAATTTGTCAAAATGTATGGAAATTGAACAGGAGAATGGCAGCTTTGCTGTATATAAATTATACCATAATAAAAAGAAGTGCTAAAATAAATTTTGGACAAGATAAGTAGACTAGAAGAATAAAGATAAGGCTAATTTGTACTTTCCTTTTTCCAGACATTGTAATAGGAACCTTAACATGCTTTATCTCCAGTTAACCTTCTTTTATATATTGGTTTTCATGTATTCAATTCTAGATTTATTTTTAACTCTACAATCACTTTTATCTATTGGTTCATGTCGATAATACTTACTTAAATGTCTGCCATTGCCTTTATTTATGATTCCTTCCTGCATCTTCCACCTTCTGTCTGAGAGCATTTTCATTCTGTCTTTTCTCTCTGCTGATTTTTGTTCGTGTGGTCTTATTTGCTAGAGTGCCTAGTTATTTTTTATTATGCATTGGAGATTATATGTGTAGAATTGTTTGTAGCAGTAATCTGAAACCTAAGATATTCTCTTTCTCCAGAGTGTATGTTCATGTGTTTCTACCAGGTGCCTGGGGGTTTTAGCTATCAGAGATGACCTCAATCCAGTTTCAGGATTTCAGATGATTTAGTATTGTGAAGGTGTGTTTAACAGGGTTAAGGCTTTCAAGGTCCCAACCCAAATTGTCGGGCTGTTCGCCACAGCCCCTTGTTGAGATGTGGACTACACTTTCTCTAGTCCCAAGAGGCTGGAAGTGCTGTACAGCCTCTCGGCATCATAACTGCCCCTCCACAGGCTGTGCAAAGGATGCCCAGATATTAGACCCACTTCTCCTTGGTTTCCTTCATCCCTCAGACACTGGTCCTTTAATTCTTCCCTATTTCCACAGCTCCGTGACGCATTCAAGCAGATTGAAAAATATTTCTTTTGTGTAACTAACTGCCCTCAGAGGGGAGGGTTGGTCTGAATTATCCTCTCGCTATTATGGAAGCTACGTTTGCCTGTACCGTTTTTAATACCCATACGTGTATACAAATGTGCTTTTATTAAAAATAATTTTATTCTATTAGGCAACTTCCTGTTTTTGATTTAAAATATTATGAAATCATGTTAGAATCATAGATGACTATATATTTGCTATATGTTTAACTCTGTGCCAGCCACCATGGGGATGCAGTGATGTATAAAACAGATAATTTCCTACTCTTACTTGGCTGATATTTTGGCAAGATAGTTAGCTTAAACAAATCACGACACAATTATCTACTTGTTAGTGATAAGAACAGTATACTTTGAGTACATATAACATGGAAATTTGTCTCCAAATCTTGCTTTTTCACTTCACATTATACTGGGTACATCTTTAAATATCATTACAATTTTTAATAAACATTTGGTCAGTCAGTCTAGGGTTCTGTTTTCTATGTTTACTGTCATTTATTTAGACATTTTCATATTGTTGGACCATTATGTTGTTCCTAGTTTTCCTTTATGATAAATGCTTTTTAATAAACATTCTTGTATGTAATCCAAAATTCACTCACTGATTTATTTCTTTAGGATGGAGTTGTGGGATTGAGAGTCCTGAGTAAAAGTGTATGAATGATTGTTAATGTTTATTGCCATATTGCTTTCTAGAAAGGTTATTACATGTATGTAAGCATTACGTATAATTTTTGAATATGTGTCATTTTGACAGGTTATCAGGTGTATACTATTTCATTGTTGCCTAAATTTGTATTATCAGTGATATTCAACATTTTTTATATTTATTTCTAATGTACATTTCTTTGTGCCTATAACTATTAACAAAAATAAGGCAGAACATTCTGCTTTATGAATGAAACTAGCGCTAGATTTAAACTAGAATTAGATCATCTTCTACTGCTTCTTTTCCAGTGCTATAATTTTATTATTTTAGACTTGGATTGCCATTTTTAACTTGTTCCTTTGTTGAGAATACTTTTTAAAAAATTCTGTAATGAGTAGCAGGAGGTAGCTTCCGGAGTCTTCAATAATATAGAAAAGTATGTGTTAGATAAGGAACGATATAGTTGATCATTGTTTATCTGAAATCTATTGAGATTGGTATGTACATAGTTCAATATTTAGGATTTAGTACTGTGTCAAAACTCGTTGTTGAGAAGCTGGATAGAACGATGAAATTATCAAAATATATGTTTGGAAACAGAAAGAGAAAGATTTTTAATGAATAGAATCTATACATACACATTGTTAGTTGAATTGCATTTACTTTAAACTTTAAGTTAGAAGTTTAATTGAAAGATTGCAAGATTGACTGACCTTTAAGTCTTGTTAAGTAATTTTTGTTGCAGAATGAAGGAAATACTTTTCTTTAGCTAAGCATTCTTTAATATTGACTATAATTAAACATTTTTTATTTAATGGCTAGTTATAACTTCTTTGACCAAAATCACGATCACAAATAAAATGCACAAAATGATTTTCTTACAAATATCAATGCATATTTAAGTGTTATCTTTTCTATTCTGTCATATGTTTAGTACTATATTTTATAATTGACCAAAAAATCAGGTGAGTGTTTTGAAATGTATGATTTTAAGGCAGTTTCTGTAAGAAATAATTAATTCATTGAGGATGTCTGTAGACACAGAATAAAGCTCATTTTGTTGAAGATTTTGGCCAAGGTGAACATATTAACTGAGGTTATTCAATTCAAGTAATATTCAGAAAAAAAGTATAAATTTAGCATGATTTAATTTGCTTATAACTACCTCAGGGCTTTGTATTTTATAAGTTTATTAGAATATGGGAACTAGGAAAGGTATTGTTTTCATTTAAGGAATGGTGCTGTAAATGCTGTTTCAGTGTTCAAATTAAGATGGCTATCTAATACCTTGTCACTGAGGGCTATGTTATTTATCATTTATAGTATATGTAGTATTTTATATTTTACTTAATAATTCTCTTACCAGGGTCATGTGAATTATGAATTAGTCCACTGACAGGCACAATTGCTTATAAATAAATACTTTGTCACTGAGTTAGCTTTTATATCTGAAATTCAGATTCTTAATTTTGTAATTTTCTTTTCTGCAAAATATGTGACTACACCCAAGAATATGGGAAGATTGTTTTACTTTAATGTGTACTGAGATTGTGGATATATATGAAAATATTTGGAGTATTTAAATATCCATTCATGATAAAAAATTTCAACAAAGTTGGTATAGAGGAAACATACCTCAACATAATAAAGGCCATAATGACAAACCCACAGCTAACTTCATACTCAGTGGTGAAAAGCTGAAAGCTTTTCCTCTAAGATCAGAGACAAGACAATGCCCACTCCTGCCATTTGTATTTAACATAATATTGGAAATCCTAGCCACTGCTATCAGACGAGACAAAGAAATAGAAAGCATCCAAATTGGAAGGAAAGAAGTAATACTGCCATTGTTTGCAGATGACATGATACTATATATAGAAAACCCTAAAGTCTCTACCAAAAAATTATTAGAATAAATGAATTTTGTAAAGTTGCAGGATACAAGATTAATATACAGAAGTCTATTGCATTTCTATGCACTTAATAATGAAACTCTCTTTAGGTCAGAAAGAGAAATCAAGAAAACAGTCCCATTTACAGTTGCGTCAAAAAGAATAAAATACCGGGCTTCCCTGGTGGCGCAGTGCTTGAGAGTCCGCCTGCCGATGCAGGAGACGCGGGTTCGTGCCCCGTTTCGGGAGGATCCCACATGCCGCGGAGCGGCTGGGCCCGTGAGCCATGGCCGCTGGGCCTGCGCGTCCGGAGCCTGTGCTCCGCAAATGGGAGAGGCCACGACAGTGAGAGGCCCGCATAACGCAAGAAAAAAAAAAAAAAAAAAGAATAAAATACCTAGGAATAAATTTAAGCAGGTGAAAGATCTGTACTTAGTAAACTGTAAGATATTGATGAAAGAAATTGAAGATGATACAAATAAATGGGAAGATATATCATATTCATGGATTAGAAGAATTAATATTGTTAAAATGTCCATACTACCCAAAGTGATCTACAGATTTAATTCAGTCCTATATAAAATACCCATGACATTTTTCATAGAACTAGAACAAATAATTTTAAAATTTTCTATGGAACCACAGAAGACCCCCAAATAGCCAAAGCATTCTTGAGAAAAAAACACAAAGCTGGAAGTATCATGCTTTCTGACTTCAGACTGTGCTACAAAGCTACAGTAATCAAAACAGTATGGAACCGGCACAGAAACACACACATAGATCAATGGAATAGAATAGAAAGCCCAGAAATAAACCCATGCTCATATGGTCAGTTAGTCTATGACAAAGGAGACAAGAATGCACAATGGGGGAAAGACAGTCTCTTATTAATAAGTAGTGTTACAAAAACTGGACAGCTACATATAAATGAATGACATTAGAAAATTTTCTCACACAATATGCAAAAATAAACTCAAAATAGATTAAAGACTTAAATGTAAGGCCTGAAAACATGAAACTCTTAGAAGAAAGCAGAGGCAGTGCATTCTTTGACATTGGTCTTGGCAGTATATTTTCTGATCTGTCTCCTTAGACAAGGGAAACACAAGCTGAAATAAATGGAACCTAATCAGATTTAAAAGCTTTTGCATGGAGAAGGAAATCATCAACAAAATGAAAAGACAGCCTACTGAATGGAAGCAAATATATGCAAATGATATGTCTGGTAAGGGGTTAATCTCCAGAATATATAAAGAACTCATACAACTCAATATAAAAAAAAATCCAATTAAAAAAATGGGCAGAAGAATTGAATAGACAGTTTTCCAGAGAAGACATACAGATGGCCAACAGGCACATGAAAAGATACTCAATATCATTAATTATTGGGGGAAATGCCAGTCAGAATCACAATGAGATATCCCCTCACACCTGTCAGAATGGGTGTCATCAAAAAGACAAGAAATAACACATGTTGGAGAGGATGGGGTGTAAAGGGAACCCTCGTGCACTGCTGGTGGGAATGTAAATTGGTGCAGCCACTATGGAAAATAGTATGGAGCTTCCTCAAAAAATTAAAAATAGAACTACCATACGATCCAGCAATTCAGCTGCTAGGTATTTATCCAAAGGAAATGAAAACACTCATTTGAAAAGACGTATGTTCCCAAGTGTTCATAGCATTATTTAAAATAGTGAAGACATGGAAACAACCTAAGTTTACATGAACAAATGAATGGATAATGAAGGTGTGGCATATATACACAATAAAATATTAATGAGCCATAAAAACAGAATGAAATTTTACCATTTGTAACAACATGGATGTACAGGGAAAGACAACATGTAGACAGAGAAAGACAAATACTGTAGGTTTTCACTTGTATGTGGAATCTAAAAAAGAAAACAAACGAACCAATATAACACAGACCTAGGTGTTTTGTAGACATTTTCTTGAAAATTAAGTGCCTGTCATTTAAGGGAAAACAAGTGACATTGTTTGTTACTAATGATAAAATTCGAACTTTTAAAGTGAAAGTTGGAATTTTGGAAAAATTATATTCATCACTCTGTCCTTGGCATCTTCCTGGTATTTAAAGACTTCTGATGAGATAAGTGGTGATATTAATGAATGTGTTTTTGAATGTTGTATAATGAAATGGTCAACATTTATAGAGGATCTGAGTAAGGGAACTAAAATTTTCCAGATGACCAGTGCATGATGTTACAAAATCATGCATGAGTAAAAGATCTATTTAGAGGGCAAGAGAGGCCATTGGATTTTCACATTCCAGAGTACAGAAGTTCATTGGTAAGTTTTGACAGTCCACGTTGCAGTTAACCTTTATGAATCTGCCACTTGTCAAGTTTGGTGTTAGTACTAAAGAAGAATATCCACAGGGATATCCACAGTGGGTATTGAAACACTCTATTTTCCAACTATACATCTGTGTAAGACCAGACTTTTAAAAATATACTTCAGCCAAAACAACATATCTCAACAAACTGAATGTAGAAGACAGACATTAAAGAAATTTACAAAATGTAAAACAATGTTTCTCTTCTAATTTTTGAAAAGTTAGCTATTTTTCATAAAAATGTTATTTATAAGCATGTAGTGATTGCTGTTATTTGTAAATGAATTAGTATGTATTTTAAACATTTCTCAGTTTTAATTTCTAATGTGGGGAATATTGATAGCCATGATCCACATGAACAAAAGGTCTTTGGGGTTCTCAGGTAAAGAGGTCCTGAGACCCAAAAGTTTAAGAAGTTTGGGCTTGATCTACTGAGTAGATGGTGATACACGTAAAGAGATAAAGAAGATTAGAGAAGCTTGCCTTTTTTTTTTTTTAAAGAATGGGAGATGGAATCTTCTATTCAGAAATTGTGAAGATATCAGGTGGTCATTTGGATATTGGTGTTTGTGGCTCAGAGCTCAGAACAGATGCGTGTAGTAGGGAGAAATTTCAGAGTAATCATACATGGTTAGTAATCAGAGTCATGGGACTGGATGGGTTGACTTGAGAGAATGTAGGTTTAAAAAAATAAAGATTCAAGTCATAGAGCACTCCAACATAAATGTTGGATAGCAAAAGGAACTTAGAAAAAGTAGCATTTATAATGTGGGAGAAAATCCAGGAGAATATGGGGCACAGAACATTTCCAGAAAGTGAGATAGTTGTGTTGAAAGCTGGTTGAGGTGAAGTAAGAGACCTTGGTGAAGGCCCTTATCACCTCTTGTCTGAACTGTTGCAGTAGCTTCTTGACTGGTCTTGCTTGTGGTTGTGAGCCCCTCTACTCTGTCACACAGCAAGAAAGGTTGTATTTCAAAAAATGAACTTCCCTCTCTTAGCTTCTTGAAACCCAGCATTAGCTCTCTGATACCAGCTGGATAAAGTAAATATCATAAAAGCTTTCTCATGAGCGGACAGCTGTCTATGTTGTTAGCCTAACCTTCTGATATTAACTCCCCCCAGCTATCTCTCACCACCTGCCAACTTTAATTTTACTTATAAGATGTTGTGCTCTGCTTTTGGGTATTTTGATGTGTCCTTTCCTTTTCCCAGGTTTCCTCTCTTCATTGCCTCGTCTAAACCTTGTGAACTTCTCTTGCTTATTGAAAACCCGATTTAGGCAGCACCTTCTTTGGGCAGCCTTTTTTTAATTGAAGATTGGTTGACAAATTTGTTGAATTTGATCATAATTTTACTCACCATTGATTTTAGACTTATTAAACTCTAGCAATTATTATTTGATGTTTTTATGACAGAGATACATTTATTCATTCATTAAAGAAATATTTGCTCGGCACTCATTTTGTGCCAAGCATTGACCTAAGAATGGGGTACAGCCATGGATGACACAGATAGATCCCTGTATCATGGAAATTATAATCTTGAAGACTGAATGCATGTTTAACATATTTATACATTAAGTGTGTTTTTATTTCATTTGTGAGGAGATTAGTGGAAAGAGATAATACATAAATATATTTGGCCTTTGGAAATATGATGATATTAAATCAGTATACAAACATTGATATATTCTTATTCTGTAAAAGCATTAAGAATCCAGTGACACATGGAACCGTGTTAGATATTATGCAAAGAAAATTTTGTTGCGTTATTATTCATTGTATTACTAAGCTTATGTACAATATGAGTATTTCATACAGAGTTTTATTTCTAAGCAGAGGCTCTTTGACTTCTGTCTGGGATACTGTAGTAGTGATTTCCCTGTTATGCAGATTGTTAGATTAAATCACTTCTAAGTTTCCTTTGATTTTTATGTTTCTTTTTTGTGTTTTTTTGTTGTTGTTGTTTTACTTTGGCTTCTTTTCTTCATAATTTTACTTGCTTAGACATTGTCACACATCAGGAGGTGTGATGAAACCCACTTTGTTATAATCTAGCACAACATTTCTCATCGTGTCTTCTCTTCTTAGGATTGGTCAAGCTGTGGGATATTAAAATATGTTACACAAAGAAAGCATTTTGTGCTTAAATAGGTTAAATACAAGTGAAGTTGTTTTTTTTAACTGCAGGCCTGCTTGGGTCCTTTAGTAATATTTAGCTAATATTTACTATGATTTTCTAAGAGAGGTTCATATAGCAAGTAGTATTTCACAGAGGTCTTTGACCAGGAAACCTTTTTTTTATGAAGTGTCTTGGGAAACTATCTCTGGGACACTAGATGTGAAATGTTGATTTTAATGATTTAGATTTCTTTTTTTTTTTTTTAATTTAAAAGTCTTTATTCAGTTGTTGTCTTGCTTAAAATGTAACAAAAAAATGAAAATTTCTTGGTGTTCTGAAATGTGCAGTTTTGAGCAGTAATCTGTCCTGCATTAGAATAATAGCAGTTAAGTTGTAAGATACCATTTTGGATGTGTAGTTGGCTTGTAATAGTTTTTCTTTTCCTAAGCTGGAGAAACTGTTTAATTTATACTGCCTTTTGCAAAAGTGTCCTTGTTGCTTATACACATTTTAAATAACCAATGTTGCCTTAATGTGTAGCCTTAAAGCATTGTCTCTTGGTTGTTTAATGATTCGGATTTCACACTAAAATGTATTCTAATTCGTTACTGAGATTCTCTTTCTCCTTCTCTCTCCTCACTCCTCAAATCCAACACTATATAAAATTGAATCCAAAAATGCATAAGTGGGTTTACATATCATGACTAAATGGGGTCCATCCCAGAAATGAATACTGGCTTAACGTTCACCAAAATGAATGTTCAAAATTTAAAATAAATGAACCACCAAAATTCAACATTTTAACAATTTAAAACATGTATAATCAGCTCAGACACAGAGGAAGAATTTGACAAAAATCTAACATCTATTCTTTATAAAATCTTTCAGCAAATTAAGGCTAGAAGGGTACTAGCTCAACCTGATAAATTAAGGGCATTTATGAAAAATGTACATCTTACATTATACTTAATGGTAAATGGCTGAATGCTTTCCTCCTCAGATAGGAATAAGAAAATGATGTCTCGGCTTCTGTTCATTGTAGTGGAGGTTCTAGCCATTGCAATAAGGCAAGAAACTACAAAAAATCTACTTGAACCAATAAGAGAGTTTAGCAAGTTTGCAAGATAAAAGGTCAATATACAGAAATCAGTTGTAGTTCTGTATGCTATCAGAACATTGAAATAAAAAACACCTACCATTAACAATAGTATCAAAAAATATAATATACTTAGGAAATAACCTGAAAAAAACATGTGAAAGACCAGTATTGAAACTGAAAACCATTATTGAAAGAAATTAAACCTAAAATAAATGAGATATCCTGTATTCATGGGTCTGAAGACCCAATATTATTAAACGCCAGTTTTCTCCAAATTGATCTCTAGAGTTCATGTACTTGTAATCAAAATCTCAATAGACTTTTTTTTGTAAAATAGAAACAAACAGGCTGGTTCTAAAATTTATATTAAAATCATATAAGTGATTAAGCATGTAACAAGACTTTATAATAAACCTACACCATACACTGCTATATTATATATATGTGTGCAGTCATTTGATATATGATGAGAATGATATAGTAGCACTGTAATGGGGTGTGGGGTAAAGGACAGTCTTTTCAGTATATGATTTGAAGTCAGTTGGATAGCCATATGGAAGAACAAGCTAAATATTGACTTCACCATATATTGTACAAAACTTTAATTCCAGATCAATTGCAAATTTAGATATGAAAGGCAAAGCAATAAAGCTTACATTGAAAGATAATGTATGAGAATTTAGAGTAGGGAAATAATTCTTAAATTATTAAGCACTTTGTACACAGAAGCATTAACCATAAAGGAAAAGATTGATCAATTAGAACATATTAAATTTATGAATTTCTGTTCATAAGTTAATTAAAAGATGCCATTGGGAAGGTTTTCTACAAGATGGTAAAAAATTATTTGCAATACAAATAACCCACGTCTAGAATATTTTTATTGCTTTTTAAAGGGTATAATGAAGTGAAAATGTGTTTTAATTTCCGTCTGTTGATCCTATTTAAATGGACCCTAGTTTTTTAACCCACAAGATTTTAGTTATAAAATTACACTTACGAAGAACCTAGAGATACTCGGTGTCGTGTAGCATCAGTGCAGAAGTGGCTCCTGGACAGGGGTGTCGGCTGTGTTTGTAGCTCAGTTCTTGAGCCTTGTGCAGGACTTGGCGTATGCTTGGGCTTCAGCCTGTGTTTACCGAATTAATGGGTGGATGTTTTGTAATTACAAAAAGGATATGTATAAAAGAGTAAACACCCTCATATGAGGACAGGGCTTTTAAGTTTAAACCTAAAAATCACAGTAAGCATTATAGTTGGACACGAAGAACAAAAGTGCTAACATTTTTAGAATATGAAGATGAAGTGCATTTTAGGAATGTAAAATGTTAGCCACAATTCTGGGAAGCTTACCGTGGTTATTATCTTCTCACGTCGTGGAGGGAGAGGGGAAGCCTCTTTGACCTGTAAGATGTAATGGAGAAGAGAGAATTTCATCTCACAAAACGGGATTTTCTAAGCATAACTATATGCTACTTTTGATAAGAATTAGCTGAGATAGTGAATATTTGTGTTAGCTAAGCAGAGCTTGGATTTAGCAAATGGCAGATAAGAGTATAGAGTGTCTTAATGGACATTTTTGAAGCATTAGGTTCATCTCAAGTATGTATTGGTAATGATTGCATTATTTAAATTTCAACTTTACATTTTTTGCAGAGTTCTGAAGTTCCTGTTGCTTCAGACGATGGATGAGCAATCACAAGGGATGCAAGGGCCTCCTGTTCCTCAGTTCCAACCGCAGGTAATTTGTTCTAATAAATGCAGCCGTAAGAGTGTGTGTGTGTGTGTGTGTGTGTGAGAGAGAGAGAGAGAGTGTGTGTGTGTGTGTGTGTGTGTGTGTGTGTGTGTAGACATAGATGTACATGAAGTGAGGAAGGAAGTAATACATGTACAGTCCCTTTAGGAAATAAAGTAGCCAAAAATGCTAGTTATGAATTTCCAAGCTTCAATCAGGATTGTTTCTGTTATAAAATACTGTTTTAGAATATTTCGTTCTCATGTACAAATATGAAAAAAGAGGGGGGGCAGCTTTAGCTTTTAACTTGAATTGAATGACCTACAGGCTTTGGGAGCTAATGTTTGGCTCAGAGAGGAAGAGAAAAGGCAAGGCGGCGCCTGTGTGTCTAGTGCCTGTCTCTGCTCTGGCTGGTCCTGCATTGCCCACGACTGCCTTCTGTTACTGTCACTTTTCTTATTTCCTCTGAGTAGCAATGTGTTTCCCCTCGTTTTTTAATAACATGAAATGAAGTTAAAGGAATGTTTCAGCAAAACATGTACACACACTATAGAAGTTAATTACCTAGCATGCTGTGTTCTCTATGGATGCTTTTGCCCTAAAGCCCGATGTATGATGACGTGTCTAAAATAACATTCATCCCTGCACAGAGGCAGCAGTTCGTTTCTGTTGCTGTTATTAATAAATGCCGTGTTTTTTCGGTTTGGTGTTGGAGACCTTCTGCAGTCTCCCAAATTTACTGGGCTAGCCTTGTCCGAGTTTTGCTTGATCGTATTTCTGGAAATGAAGAATTGGTAGATGTACTTTCATGGTGTCTTTGTCTGGTGTTGGTATCAGAGTGACGGTGGCCTCAGAGAATGAGTTTGGGAGTGTTCCTTCCTCTGCAATATTTTTGGAATAGTTTCAGAAGGATAGGTGTTAACTCATCTCTAAATATTTGGTAGAACTCGCCTGTGAAGCCATCTGGTCCTG
This sequence comes from Lipotes vexillifer, assembly GCF_000442215.2. Taxonomy (NCBI): domain Eukaryota; kingdom Metazoa; phylum Chordata; class Mammalia; order Artiodactyla; family Lipotidae; genus Lipotes; species Lipotes vexillifer. The sequence goes on along the minus strand of NW_006778672.1, from coordinate 102,194 downwards.
GACTTCGTTTGTTGGGAGTTTTTAAATCACAGATTCAATCTCAGTACTTGTAATTGGTCTGTTGTAGGTGTTCTTTCAAATGAGTTCTGTAGTCAGATAAGTTTGGGAGACTTGGATTTACACAGCTGCTTCATGACAGTACTTTCTCAGAGCCTTCCCTGTATTATTAGGGTGCACTGTGAATTTCCTGGAGGGGGTTTTGGGGTGTAGTGTTTTCCAGACTTATTTGACCATGGGATCCTTTTTGTTTAAGCACATTTATTGGCTTCTCTCAGAATCCGTGTCTGTGAGGCACAGTGCAGGAAATACTGCCTACAGAATACACTGTCTTTTCTGCCTCTGTGACTTTATTCACCTTGTACCCTCATCCCCCTCTCTAATTTTTGAAATCCTGCCCACGCTTTAAGGACCATCTAAAATGCCATCTCCACTATGAAGCTTTTTCTGATTTTGTGAATGTAATATTTTTTCCTTGGAAACGTGATGGTGCATCCTTTGTATGTCTCTTCTGGTATTTCTGAGGCCTTTGTGTCATTTTACATAGGAACTTTCCTTATCTTTGCTATTGGGTTAAACTCTCCTTGAGGATTTATACTGTGTCTTACTTTCTTTGGATGCCCTGTGATACTGCAGCTCCCCACATGAAGCAGGGTCTCAATAAGAATGTGTGATTGAAACCAACCAGGGATGCCTTCAAATGAACATGTTTAAATTAGCCCTTTACCCAATTGAATTTTACATTGTTTTCTTTGTTACACCCGTCTGAATCCTCTGTACCGTATTCAGAAAAGAGACCCTTTAGAGCTTAGAGTAAGGCCAATATTTTAATTTCAAGATGATTGTTTTTTATTTTTTAGATCTACCATCTATATTTTGTGTACGGTCATAAATTATCAAGATTATAGTAAGCAGTTTCTATTAGATACAGACGTATCTTAGTGCTAGTTTTACACACATACATAGATACTGTGGGTCCGTATTATATTGTTTCTAGTGAAGACAGTAAAAGAAGCACTTCTAAAATTAGGTAGTTCATGTCATGATTTTGAAATTCTGTTTTGAACAGTCCTAAATTTCAAAGGAAAAAAAAAAAGAGCACTTTCATTTTTGCCTTCTACTGACTCACCAGCCAGGAAAGTCATGGTTTCCTGGGACCATGCAGCATACATTTCAGAACCACGTCTGTGCTTCTGCATCTCTTTTCACACAGTTCCCTTCATCTCTGCCTCCTGCTGCTGCTCCCAGGGGTGGGGGAAAGAGGGAGGGTTTTTCCTGTCTCTGCGTCCAGACTGATGGCGTGAGATTACCTGACAAGAGTTTACAGGCGTTATTGCTTATTAAGTCTTTGAAAAGTGTTACTGCTCTCAGTAGCATGATTTTTAAAGGCTGGCAAAGGACAGGCTCTGCTAGGGGCTGACAACCTTCTTTTGTTTTGTTCCACACCATTGGCCTGAATAACGGGGTGATATGGCAACATATGGTTAGCTGAGTGACTCCTACTTTTGTGATGCTAATACGTGTCTGGACATAAACCGAAAACGAAGTCAGCTTTCTAAGTGTCAAATACCAATCCCCTGTATAATGACAAGTGATGTATATTCTTGGCATATCTTTCTTTTTCTTGTTCTGAGATGAATACTCTAACCCCGTAATGTGTAATATGTGGTCTCACATATTACTGTGAGAGCTCCTTTTTCTTTAGTACTGTGTGAGTTCCTTTTTATAAGCTTTAGGATGTGAGATTTATGTATCTCTATTAATTTTTTGTGTGTATTGTCATTCTCTTGAACTTAGGGAAATTTTTTTTTTCTATCAGCTTCCTTTTCCTTCCCTTTTTCCTTTGATTCCTCTACTAAAGCCAGAAAGTACTGAAAGGATGTTTTGACTAGATTTGTATGCTGTTGGACTCTTGGTGGTGGAACAATGGATTTAGCTTAATTTAAAAAAGAAAATTCAGACTATATAAAAGATGGTGACAGAGAAATAGGAAAATACTAAACTATTTTAGTATGAGACTAATTTTAAACAATGGGGGCTTCCCTGGTGGCGCAGTGGTTGAGAGTCCGCCTGCCAATGCAGGGGACACGGGATCAGGCCCCGGTCCGGGAAGATCCCACATGCCGCGGAGCGGCTGGGCCTGTGAGCCATGGCCGCTGCGCCTGCGCGTCCGGAGCCTGTGCTCCGCAACGGGAGAGGCCACGACAGCGAAAATCCCGCGTACCGCAAAAAAAAAAAAAAAAAAAAAAAGATTAAAAAAGTAATTAAAAAAAACAATGCAAGTTTGCAACTAACATTGTTTGAGTATTTTGATTTCTGATCATTGAGTGAAGAGCACTATGGTACATTCACTTTTTATCATAAAGATAAATGTAAAACAATTATAATCAGAGCACAATTTTAAGAATTTATGGGAGTGATTAGAAGGGAATTTATGGGAGTGATTAGAAGGGAGGATTAATTTTAATTATGATAATCACCAGGACTTAGGTTATAATTATTATTTGTAAATTTGAAGATATCTAGTGTAAGTAACGCTTTTACTACCTGTGAAAGAGGGAAAGCTTCCCAGATCTACAGGTAGGAAAATAGACATTCCTCGTTTTTATTGCTTGGAAGGTATGAGAACCTTGTCTGGGAGTCTTCCAACCCAAGCAGTAAGGTAGATCAACCATTCCTTTAAGCTTCCTGGTGACCCAAATTGCAGTCCCCCTGTGCTTTTGCATCCCTGTGAAGCGAGGTGTAGGGATGAGATGAAACTAACCTTGTAGCATGTTTGGGGTAGTGTTCTGGGCGCTTTGTGGGCCAGAGCGACGTTGCCCCCCGTGGACTGTGTTGAGTGGGATGAGTTTTGGACATGATGATTGTATCACCTTCCCCTATCTTTACCTCATCTTGCAGAATCACTTTATGAAATAAGGGTCATCATGTAGTTTACTTCTTTTGATAAATTGATTTTGCCAAGGTGTTTGTTGTAAGTAGCATTGAGTACAGCTTCTGTTTTTTGAATTGTTTACAGAAATTTCGGTGTGGTGTTCTCCCTTTGACAGTTGCCTTCAGTGAATGACTTTAGGTGTAGGAGAATGAACAGCAGCTGTTCTGAGGAAAGCAGGCTCGCGCCGTGGTTTCAGTTCATGACATCTCTTATCTCTGCTCTCCCCAAACCCCCAGCAGTGTCTCCCCCATCCTCACACTTAGCTGATGACCTTGCTTCCTGTTTCGCTTAAAAACACCGAAACAGTCAGAAGAGAACTTCCACTGACTTCTCCCAGACATGTAGTAACATGACTGGCCTTTTCTGTCACCAGATGAACCAGCCACACTGTGCCCAAGGCCAGCACGCCCCTGACCACTGGATCCTACCCACCCCCTGCTCCTACAGGCCCGTCTGCGGGCCCTTCACTAGCACACCATCGCGTGGTTCTCTCTTCTGTCTCAACAACAAACCCATGACCTGCTCAGGTCCTTGGACTCTAAGTTAATCAATGGAAATTGGTAGGAGGACAGATGAGAGATCCAGGCAAGGCTTTATTGAGACACGTGCCGCAGCGGGGTGGGGCTGGGGGGTGGAAACGAGCAATAGGTGCCCTTGCTTGCTCCCCGAGGGGGCTTGAGCTGGTTCATCAAAAGGGCTGAGGGCGGGGTAGGTCTGGCAGGAGGCCTGGCTTAGGTGGTCTGCTCGTCCTCTGGGTGGTGCTGTGCGCAGGGATCTTGTGCAGGACCCTGCTTTTGCTCCTGGCACCTCAGAAGGGGCCGTTGGTTTAGGACCTGTGTGTATCTTATTGTTCATAACTACCCGACTGCACATGCGTGCAGTTATTTTTAGTCCATTATGGTTTCTTTATATCCTGTTTCCCAGGTGCAAGTGCAAGCACTCAGGTCTGTCCCAGCCTATCTCAAAACCAAAACAAGTCCAAACCAAAAACCAGCTTTTAAAGTCCTTCTTTTCTCCAGCTGTTAACCTATTTCTCTGCTGCCTTTTATTGCTAATTCTTAGTTTTATTTGTAGGTTTGTCTCCCCTTTCCCCCTTCACTCTCTGAAATGTGCTCCAGTTAAGCCTTCTCCCCACCCTGCCAGCTAGACTGCCTTGTCAAGGTCCCAGCTATGCACAGGTGCTCCGTCCCTGGTCAGCTCTCAGGCCTCGTCCTCCTTGGCTCATCAGCTGCATTCAGTAGTCGATCGTACTCTCTTCTTTGAAACCTGTTCATTGCTCTGCTTCCAAGAACCTTGTTTTTCTTGTCTTACTGGTCCATCCTTTGCTGATTTCTCCTCACCTCCTGGACCTCTTAACAATAGAGGGCTTCAAGGCTTGAGACCTCTTTCTATCTATATCCCTGCTTGGAGATCTCTTCCAATTTCGTGATTCTAAGTATGATCCATATGCTGGTGACTCTCACATTTATATCTCAACCTGGACCTCTGTCCTGAATTCCAGACTCATGTATCCAGTTGCCTGCTTGACCTCAAATTTGTGTGTCTCAAAGCGAGCACGTGTGAAGCTGAACTCTGAATGGTCCCCCCCAACCCTTCTGTCTGTAGGCCTCTCTGTCACAGTTGGTGGCAGGTCCATCCTTCCCTTGCCCAGGCTGAAGCTCCTGGAGACGTCCCTGGCTTCTTCCAGCTCTCTCGTGTTGTGTCTCACCTGTTCCCAGACCCCACAGCTCCATCTTTAACACACAGTTAGAATTGGGGTACTTCTTGCCTCCTCTGCTGCTACTACTGTGGTCCAAGTAATTTTACTTTTTCACAAAACTTATTTCAGTAGCTTCCCAGCCTCCATCCTTGCCTCCCTTCAGTCTGCTCTCAATACAAAATTATATAAACTTTAAATGTAAAATACAAAATTTCAGTCAAATTGTGTCTGTTTAAAATCTTCTAGTGGTTTCTCATAGGCTTACTCACTGATCATCTTCCAGGGTATATTTAACTATCACCTTCTTTGATCATTTAATGAAAATTGAACCTTCATACCCACCCAGTAAGCCTTTGCTGCCGTCTTTTTCTGCATAGAATTGATCACCTTTTCACTTTTTCATTGTCTGTCTGCTTTCTCTAGAGTATAAGCTTCATCCCGAGACCCCAGAGTGGTACCTAGGGCACGTAGTAGGCATTCAGTAAATGCTTGTTGAAGACAAACTGGGTGTCAGATCAACCCATTCTCCATCTTTTCAAGCACCACCTTTTAAATGAATATTAAGATACATAAATGTCTTTGGAATTTCTCTTCCTGGCACAAGTTCAAGCAGTGGCCTGTGCCTTGGTTACCTACATCAAAAATACGATAGGAAGCCATTCTTGGCAACGCTTTGTTAGACCGAGGCGTGAGAGACCAGCCTGCGCCGAAGCAGGGAAGAAGAGCTCAGAGAAAAAGAAAGAAATTTTCTCCAGGACAGGTTTCCACATCTTTGTGAGCCCAGAAGTCAGGTGTGGCCTAAGATGTCTGAACTCTTAATTTACCATTTTTGTTTTTCTTGGGTAACAGTCTATATACAAAAGTAAGTATATATTAAATGGTTTATTAAAAAAAAAAAAAAAAAAACACTTACTTCCTCTATTTCTTACGGACTTTTTTTCACCTCCTTGATTTAGCTGGAACAGACCTCTTTCCCCCAAGGACACTGTTTCCTGTCACCCTCTCAGTGGAGGCTGCTGGTTCTCTAATAACCCCACGCCGTGAGGATCGGTGGTCGGATGGCAGCCTGTCTGTCCGCAGAGCCTCTTCCAGGCCACGATTCCTCCTTGTTCTTGGGGTAGGGAGGGCTGAAACCTGCTGCATCGAGGCTCTGCCACCCTAAGAAAGGGCATTCACCTTCCCTCTCGCTGTTGTCTCATGACCTCCTCATGACCCCTCGCACTACTTGGACACTTGGCACCTGGCTCCTGGCTTTTGTCCAGGGCAGTAGCCCTGCTGCTGCTACCAGTACCTGCTGCTGATTGAGTTCTTACAGCGCGCCCACCCTGTGCGAAGCATTGTGAATGTGTGTTTCATTTATTCCTAACGCAAGCTGTAGGAGGCGTTATCTGTCACACTTCACAAATGAAGAAACCGAGGCTCAGACCAATGAACTAACTCACCCTTGGTCACGTAGCTGGTAAGTGGCGGGGCTGGAATTGGCACCAGGTCTGTCTCTTTAGTTTCACAGAAAAAGCTCCCCATCCATTTCCTGGCCAGTCTGATCTTCTCAATCACCGTGACTCTTGATATTTTTATAGGTACCTCAAGCTCCTACTCTTCAAGATGGAATTTATTATTTCCTGCCCAAGATTGTCCTTTTGCCTGTGACTGTTAGCACCGTCCATCTAGTCATCCAAACTACAAACAAGCAAATCGCGTACTTTATATTTAGGCAGTTTTCCCCTTGTCTTGATTTTACTCCCTAAATAGCTCTTGAATCTGCTAATTCTCTACATCCAGACTGTAACTACTGTAGTTTATTTAGATTACTGCCACCTTTTGCCTGGCTTATCGCAGAAGCTTCTGAACTGATCTCTTTACCTCTCATTTTACCATTTCTAGTTCATTCTTTACATTGTAGCAAAAGTCATCTTTCCAAAGTATACTTTTTATCGTATCACTTCCTAAAAGTGCCGGTTTCGATGGCTCTTAGGGTGGATTCTGCATTTCCTTGTGTGTCGTAGAGGGTCTTGCATCATCTGGTCGCCTTTTTCTTCTCCAGCTGCATTTTGTGTGTCCCTATTTTGGACACAGATTCAGTCGTGTCTTGCTTATACCATGCTCTCTTTCGGCTCCAAATCTCAGATGCTGAGGTAATGGTCTCAGGAGCCGTTCAAGGAGATTTAGTCCCTAATGGAACCTAATAGCATAAAGGCTCCTTATAATGCGGATGAACTACATGGTAGAGGCCCTAAGGAAAGTGTTATCCTAGAGGAAACATGTAATTTGGAAGACAACAAAAAGATTACTCTCAGAAAAATAACGATTACTGGGTAATTTCTTACACTAGTATGCTTCTAACAAATCAGAATATGCTATACCAGCAGTGCAGTGTTCACTTCTGTAGATCATGCTTTATATCAATGAGTAGTAGGTCATGGGTACTCAATAATTATTTGTTGGATGGATGAATTAATCTCTAAGTGAAAGCTAAATATTGATCAATCTAATTATGTTGTATAGATTTTAGTTACTTGAGAGTTATTTTAGGAAAAGACTGTGGCAAGATAGAATAATAAGAAATCTGTCCAATGAGAAGTGATATCAAAATATTTAAAGCTTAGTTGAGTTTTGAATTTAGATTGGTTGTTCGTATTTACATCTTTAGGGGTAAGTGTTCCTTAAATTTTAAAGGAAATGCCTTGAGAAATTTAGATGAGTTTTAAAAGAATGGGAATACGGTAAGGATTCTCTCATCTGCTCTCTTGGAAATTTCTATTTGAATAGTCTAATGTGGGCAAAGATGAGGTCGACGTTAATCAAAACAGTTTCCCAGTTCTATTTGGAATTGCATTCAGAGCCTGAAATATAGTTTTAATAAATACAGTAATGCAAATTGTTCCATTTTTGAGGGTGAATGTAATATTTGGAAGATTCAGAAATCTTTTGGAGCCAAGTATGTACTTGGGGAAAAAAGTAAATAGTCTTGGTATTCTTCTTTCGATCAAAGTGAGATATCTTCTTAAATGAGACCAGTAATTTTCATGTGATTCACAAACTGATTACAGTGCAAGGAGGAATTTCAAACATATTTTCCATGTTGGAAGCCTTCCTGGAGTAAGTCCATATCCTCTCACAGTGCTTGTTTGAAGGGCAACATTGACTGTATAGATTCTAATATGTTGGTTAGAATTCAGTTGTGTCATTTTACGTTTAGCATACCTTTATATGTTGTCTCCCTTTATATTATTATTATTGAATATTATGACTTTTTCATATGACTGGTTATGTTTCATACATCTTTCTCACTAAATATTCATAAAACAAATATTCCTCAGATTTAGAAATTTTGATAAGCACTTCTTTTTCCAGGAACACTTATGTAGAATACATTTAATTATGCATTCCTTTTATTTATTTATTTTTTCCTTGACTGGATATCATTCAGTGTAGGAGAAGGGGGGATGGAAGGGGAGGGATTTCTAGGAGAGTTCTGATAGGGTGTCCAGGAGAGCACCAGGGGGGCACCAGGGCTCAGTTTCATGCAGCACTAACTTCCAGAACCAACACATGGGAGAGAGGGAGCGATGGCTTCTGTGACCCAGAGTGATGAGCAAAGTGAGAAGGGAAGGCTGAGGATGGAGCCCTGTGGACACCAGAATTTATATGGGGGGGAAACACGTCGGGGAGCTGGGAGCAATCAGAAGCGCTGGCTGTTCTTTGGGGTGGTTCAGGGCCTGAGCCCTGAAGTCGGATTGCCTGGGGTCAGTTCTTGGATGCCCCACTTTCTGGCTGTGTGATGGAGGACAGGTTATTGAACATCTGTATGTTTCACTTTTCTTATTAATAAATTAGAGGAATCATAGTTTTTACCTCCTATGAGCTATGGAGCTTCTAGTATTGTGCTTGGCACGTAGATAGGACCCAGACGACGGGGATAAGGGTGAGGGTGACGATGACGACGTTCTGCCAGTGACGCTCTTGGAGCATAGGTTTCTCCACCAGTGGTTGGTTCTACATCATCTTACATCCTTTATTACATTTTTATTACCTGCCTTCTGCCCACACTGCTGCTTCGTTAGCCTTGTTTATCCCAGTCAGTGGCATCACTATCCATCGAGGTGCTCAAGCCCCAGATCCATGATTTATCCTTGATTTCTCTCTGTCCCCCTCTCCTCATACTCAATTAATCAGCAGCTCCTTTGACTCCACCTCAAGATCACATCCCGATTCCGTCTGCTGTTCGCATCTCCCCGCAGCAGTCAGGTCAGGTCCACTTCCTCCTGTCCAGTCCCCCTGCTTCCACTCTTGCTTTACTCATCCTCCTGTCCGTTCCTTCCCCACCAGCGTTGTGAGTTGTCATTGTAAAATGTGTGTTAGCTCACAGTACCGTGCTTCCCTGCTGGAGACCCAGGTCCCTCACTGGTGCTGTCAGAGTGCCGTGCGGTTTTGTCATGCTCGCCTCTAACCTCGTTCCTCACCCCGTCGCCCTTGTTCTCCATCCTCCAGCCAGTGTTCAACACAGCCAGCTCATTCTTTCCTCGAGACATTTTCTCCAGGTTTTCTTTCTGCCCTTTTTTTTCCTTCTGGTCTTTTAATCTCACCATAAACGTCACCTTCTCACCAAGGTCATCCCAGAATTACCCACTCTAAAATAGCCATCCACTCATTTTCCATTATATCACTCTATTTTATTTCTCTGCATATGCTTAAATATTAGATACTATTATGTATTTGCTTATTGTCTTTTTATTGTTTTGGATTATGTATTTGTTTAATCTCCCTCCTCTGTTAATAACTGTGGAATAAATGAATACATTGTAGAAAACCTCTCCCCTCTATTTGTGTCTGTGTCTGTGTCTGTTTCTCTCAGGGAAAGGCTTTTGCTTGCCATATTTAATTTTACCAGGTATGGCTGGTGGCGCTCATGGGGCAGATGGGAGTGTCTTCGTCATTATCCTACTCATGAAATGCTGGGAAAGATCATCAGTATTTCTGGTTACATAATTTGGATATAGTGATTATGCTGGGTAGTGTAACTAATGATGATTAAATGATAAAAACACCAGGGTCTTATAAATGTTTAACTAGATAATTGGTTGTATTTGATCACTCATTTTTCTTATGCTATAGTGAATTCTCTCCTTTGTTTGATAAAAAGCCAGTTATAATGATTAATGGCATATTGTTCCAACTGATGTAAATCTCAGACACTTAGTGTCTTTAGGAATAGGTTACTTTTGAAATAAAGAAATTTTAGGGAGATCATTTTTCAAATGGGAAGAAGCATGACTAATTAGACTCTGCTGGCACATGTGGTGTTTTGGTTTTGTTTAATATGTGTGTTTTTTTTAATTTCTGGTGAGGTTTGTAGAAAATAATGTATAACAGCTTTATGTTAGATATTGTCGAAAGGATGTTCTAGTTTTTGTAGTTTGGAGGTGAGTAATATCTCTTTAAAGATCATACATAGCATGAGCTTTATTCCCAAATAAAATTGAAGGGCATTTTGAAGTTTTGTAACTTTTAAATTTTTGAGAAATTTAATAATGTTAATATAAATATAGTTTATTAGATTACATAATTGGTAATATGAAAATCACCAGTAAGAGGTGAATTTGCGGTAACAATGAAAACCATATTAATGATGTTAAATATTGTAATTAATACTGGCTTGTATATTAGATCATTGATAACAATACCTCTAGGAATTATCAGGACATAATTTTCTCTCTGGGGAGTCTGTTGAGTTCATGCTGTGACTCTTCTAATTTCCCCAGAGAGAATTATCATCATCATGTTACCCTGAATTATCTTACTGCTCATTAAATGTTCCTGCCTTTAAATTTAAAGGAAATTAAAGAAATTCATTGAGTCGTGGGAAATTATTGTTTAACGAGGTTGCACCTGTGATAGTATGAGCCTGTGGCACAGCAGGAGGAATTTTATTTTAAAATGAAAAGTATTTATGTGAAGGAAGCAGTTAACAGACTGACATGTAGAAGTTAATCCCAATTAGTTAGCAAGATCTGGCGGTATGTAATTAAAGTGATTCAGATCAACAAGAGATTTCATTAATGAGAATGCAGAACACTTAAGGTGTTATAAAAAGCTTCCTTCACTCTAGAGTTTGATTTGTTTTAGTTGTCATATGTAATTTTGAGTATTTTATGTTACTGAGATTTTAGGATTCTTTTATAGTATAACTTGCAGATTCACATATCTCAAGAGACTAAACATAATTTACCACAAAAATGTAATGCAAATGCTTCCAACATCTGTTTTAATTGTGTCCTTTATTTAAGGAGTTGTGGGTGTCTTAGTAATTAAGAAATAAAATAACAACAATAAAAACAATAAACAATAAAACAATAACAATATCAAAACAATGTATGTAGGCTTACAGTTATGTTATTCATGTTAATTAGTTATATTTTGAGACTTATTCCAAAAATGAATCTGTTTGAAAATTTTTGTATGGGGTATGTATGTAGTCTTTATTTAGTAATTTTAGAAGCTACCCTGTGCTGAATTAGTCACACCCTTTCTCAGTTTCTTTTGTCACAAAGAGCTTGCAGCTTCAAACTTGTAGGGTTTATGGGCTTTCAAGCAGTTATTGTCTTCACTTTGCCTGTGAATTTAAACTTTACTGTGAGCATGTTCCAGCCCGATAGCTGAATTGCGGCCACACATGGTTTTGTTTATTGCATGCTCCCCCACAACAATTAGGAGGCCTTTGGGCAGAATAATTTTAGTTAGCTATAGTGTATGGCACCAAGGAGCCTTACACCCAAGGGGTCAGGCTGTGTTAATTCATGAATCAGGAAGACAGTCCATGTGATAACTGGGGTGTCCTGGTTGGAAGGCAGAGCCCAAGGCTGGGCGGTACTCAGAGACCCTAGTAAGGATGTGGCTGGCATATGGGAAACCTAGCTGTAGATACAGACAAAACTCCAGTTTCGGCCAGAGGAAGACGACCAAAGAAGCAAATCAGGGTCAAGACTAAAGAATTTCAGTCTAGAAAACCCGAGGACATGCAGGAGGTTGTACAAATCCAGAGCCTGTGGGGAGAGAGGGTCGG